>NW_022196900.1:14763320-14783750 GCF_008632895.1 Mastomys coucha
GGGGGGGGGCGGAGAATGAAAATGTGCTGGTTTCCAAGAGAAGCCCTGGTAACAGGTTTCTGGGTAGATGCAAGTTGCATTGTCTTCAATCAGAGATGACTTGAAGGGAAAGTGCTTTAATGCTAATACTGCAGATGTCTGCAGGAAACTCAGCACCACACTGAACACTGTGGTTAGATAGCTGTGCAGAAAAGTACATGAAGGAAAGGGCTAATGTGCAATACTTCTATTTAAGATAGAAGGAGGAAATAGAAATTGTGATAGCATGCTATTTCAAGTAATAATAGAAAGTACTTGATGTTTACATGGTGAATGGATCGATACTAATTCTGTAGTCAGTGCACATAGAGTCGCTTGGATTATACTAGTGACAAATGCACTCGGTAGAGCTGAAATTTCCACCCTGAAACATTTATTTCTTGCTGCGTGTTAGATGGAATTTTCCACCCAAGTATCTGGAAGGATTTGCATAAGAATGGTGATGGAGCAGTGTTCTCTAATGATGCGCTTTTCTTTGTTAAACTTCAAAAATGTCTATGGTTCATGATGAGGTTTGGGTGAATTGCCAAGCTAATGCTTTTATATTTTCTTTAAAGAGCTTATCTTCCCTGTGTTGTGGGAGTTACTTTATATTGTGGTTAGAAAGGCAGTGGCAGCAGAGCTGAATCTGTAGCAACCCCAATAAATGTGTCCTCCTCCTCCTCTTCCTCCTCCTCCTCCTCCTCCTCCTCCTCCTCCTCCTCCTCCTCCTTCTGTTTCTCCTCCTAGAGAGCTGGAACTAAGAAGAAGAAAATTTGGAAGGGTGCTTTCCACCACTGCCTCAGCTGCAGTGAACAGGGCACATTTGATTCATTCTCAGCTCCCATACCTGGTTCTCCTGAGCCAGGAGTGAGGATGCCATTCTTCATCTCAAACAATGACCTCTTGTTAGCCTTCATCAGCAGTGGTCTTGTCAAGGGGATTGAGGTTGACTCACAGCCTGGTGTGCTCACTGAGGTTGAGCAGAATTATTCAGATGAGAGTCTGGGAGCAAATGCTGTTTGGAAATCAACCTTTTTGTCCTCTCCACAAGAACCTAATGTTCACAAGGTTGAGGAGGCAAAGGGACTGGAATCTTGGGAATTCCAAGAATGCAGCCACCGAGCTAAAGAAGACTCCTTGGAGGCTGCTCGCCAGCAAGGACAAAAGTAGAAAAACAAAGCCCTAAGCTGGAGCCCAGGCCAGTAGGGGACTGCACAGTAACCTGGGGTTTAAGGAAACAAAGGCTTTGAAAGCCTTGTGTGCGAGGAAACTCAGGGTTCACCTAATCCACTTTAGTTTCTAATGCCCCAACCTGCTTCCCAATACAGCTTTCCAGCTTACTGAACACCAACTGATGGTTGAATACCCCTGAAGCTAAAGAACTCACTTCCTTCCAAGGATAACAGAAGATAAGAGAAGATCTGCCACACTCTAGACATGGTGATAAGCCGCCCACACTCATGTTTTCATGGAATGTGCACGACAACTCTCCAAATTTACACACGGGGAAACTGAAGCTATATGTTGCTGAGAAAGGATTTAAAGCTCTGGGTTTCCAGTGTCGGTGTTCATAAATGCTCTGATTTTTTTTTGCCCAATCTATACCATTATTGGTAGACCTGATGTAACTCTACTAAATTTTGGCAAAAACCCTGACTATAGCAGCAACAGCAGCAGCAACAGTAGTAGCAAGCCAGGCTTGACCACATGTTCCAACAAACACCCCAAGTAAAGAAACTTGTAATAGTGAAAGCAGGGGCAGGAGATGTCATCAACACTTTGGGAAGTGGAAAAATAGAGGAATCCCTTGACTCTAAGTTCATCTTTAAGTTGCTGATGTGAATTGGAGGACTTAGGAGAGAAGGAATTTGAGCCATGGGCAACAGGCAAGTATGGTTAAAAACTTCCTTTCATGGTGTGGTCTGGTTGGTCCTTGTCTCAGATCTGGTTCTGTGAGATGTTTTGAAGAAGTTGTTGAGGGGGGGTCCATCTAGTACATACGAGATGACTATTTTAGTTCTAGGGTGCAACCTCATCACTGGAGACAACCGCCTGTATCTGGGGTTGGGAATGTGTGCCCTATCTGGGTAGCCTTGTTATTTTTGGAATCCAAGGTGGCAGCAATAACAATGGTCATGCAGACCACACTTGCTAGTGACAGCCATACCTATCTAGAGTCAAGCAGGAGTTTGACCCAAAGTCAAGGAGACAGACACAGAATGAGAGGAGGGATGCCAGCTTGGCATCCTGCTGATGGTCACCTCATGGGCTCACCAAGTAGCTACTTAGAGCTCCATAAAAAAAAAAAAGCAGAGTCTACATTATAACACCTGGGACTCCTTTGTCCATCTTACAGGATGGCCCTTCAAAAAGTTGAGGCACTTTTCATGTAGCTCTTCTGTTCTCCCAGAATATTTTTCTTTTTTTAGAAACAGGTTTACTTATATCAGTCTAATGAGAGATTTGTTTCAATTCCCCAATGCTCTTTTCAAAACATCTTGTTACATTAGTAGTGCTCTCTCTCTCTCTCTCTTTCTCTCTCTCTGTCTTTGTCTCTGTCTCTCTGTCTGTCTGTCTGTCTCTGTCTCTCTGTCTCTCTGTCTCTGTCTGTCTTTGTCTCTGTCTCTCTGTCTATCTCTGTCTCTCTCTCTGTCTCTCTCTCTCTCTCTCTTTCTCTCTCTCTGTCTTTGTCTCTGTTTCTCTGTCTGTCTGTCTGTCTCTGTCTCTCTGTCTCTCTGTCTCTGTCTGTCTTTGTCTCTGTCTCTCTCTCTGTCTCTCTGTCTCTCTGTCTCTCTGTCTCTCTCTCTCTCTCTCTCTCTCTCTCTCTCTCTCTCTCTCTCTCTCTCTCTGTGTTCTGAGTACAAAGCATTAAAGATACAGGTAACTTTTCTCATCCACGGCATTAGTTAATTTTAGCTGCTGTGCATTAGCTGCTGTGACAAAAGTAACTTAAAGGAAGCAGGTCTTATTTTTTGACAGGGTTCGAAGGTCGTGGTCAGCAGGTACTTGAGGCTGCTGTTTGCACTTTGTCTGCAGTCAGGAAACTGGGAATGTAAGATTCTGATGAGCCTTAGCTACCGGGGACACCCCTACCCCCACCCCCAGCCCCCACCCCCAGTGGACCTCGAGGAGCTGGAGATTGATGCAAAAGCAAGAGGAGTTTTTTTTTGTTCTGGTGCGCTGAGTAGTCCTAAACACAAAGGAGAGGTGAAGAGCCCGGGCAACCTGTTAGGCCAGTTTTTATACAATTTTCAGGGGTAGTATAGAGCAGCAGACACTAGGCACAATGTGATTGGCAGAACAGTGTGACTTTTAAACTGATTGGTCCTTAGGGAATGAGGAATTGGTCCAAGTGTTATCATCAGGACATCCAAAGCCTGTGGCAATGCATGGGCGGGGCCACAGACCTGTTGCCAGGGCAACAGCCACCATATTCCCAGAATCCATTGGGCTCACCTCCTACCTTTACCTGTGGCCATACGTCACAACCCATATATATATGGGGAACATTCCTCCATCTCTTTCTCCCCCTCCTCTCTTTTCATGCCACTACCCCCTCTCTCCCTCTCAATTAAACCTCTTACACGTGGAACTGTTTGGGCCTAGTGTGTGGTATGTTCTGACGAGACCCACTGTTCTAACACATCAGCAAGGGCTTCCCTTATCTGCAAGTGGCCAATGGTCGGTTCCCTCCCTGTGGTCTTCCTGAGGAATGCAATCAGCCTCTCCCTTGTGGAGCAGAGGGGTACCTTCGAGTCCTGAGGCCTGGTGGGATTTTCTAAAATCCCTGAGTCTTTGGAATCAATCAGTACTGGATGCTCAATTCAGTTTCTCTTTTCTCTCTAGTCCAGAACCTCATACCACTGAATGGTGCCACCCCCTGTTAAGATGGGTCTTCTCACTTTATCTAACCTAATTTATTAATTTCTCAGAGGTATCTCCAGAGGCTTGTTTCCTAGGTGTTTCTAAATCTTGCTAAATTAATAGTATTACTATCTTGTCTAACCACCCCTCATATACATAAATATATGTATATATGTATGCATATACATATATATGCATACATATATACATATATATCACATATAACATATATGTATATAACATATTATATATATTATATGTACATGATAGTTATATATACATGTATATATAGATTTAAATATTTATTAAGTGAAGAATGTATGATGGTATTTTGTTATTTATTTTTCATTTATTTTAATATTTATTTATTTATTTATTTTATGTATGTGAGTACACTGTGACTGTCATCAGGTATACCAGAAGAGGGCATCAGATCTCATTACAGATGGTTATAAGCCACTATGTGGTTGTTAGGAATTGAACTCAGGACCTCTGGAAGAGCCAGTGCTCTCAACCACTGAGCCATCTCTCCAGACCATTATTTATTTCTTTTATAGTGTGGTGGTCACTTGAGTTTTTATGAAATGAATTAGAAAGGAGACTACACTGTGTAGGAGACCCAGCCCTCATGGTAATTCTGAGTGACCTTGAGAAAAGCCCAGTCTCTTTCTGGCTCTCCCAGTCTTTCTTTCTTGGGTTTGGTGGAAGTGTATGTAAAATGGTCTCCAAATCCAGATGTCATACGTGCTAGTCGACTCTCCATTTCTCTAACAAATGCCTATGATGAGTACACTTAAAAAGAAGAAGGGTTTACTGTGAATCAAATTTTGAGACATTCAGAGCAAGATGGGTTGACTTAATTGCTTTGAGGCTTGTGGTGACATTGTACATAGTAATGGGAAGATGTAGTGGATCAAGATAGCTCATCTCATGGTTGGGAGTCAAAAGAAGAGGAAGAAATGGACAATTTAAAATCCCATTGAGAGACTCACCTCTAATAGCCTAACACTTCCTATTAGGTCTCATTGCTTAAATATTGTACCACCTCTGCATAGTATTGGGAGCTGAGAACCAACTCTCTTTATAAGCCTTTGGAGACATTTCTGATCCATACTGAAGCATCATGTATCCTGGAAACTCAAGACCACAAATAGTCACTTTGGTCAACTCTACTGGAGTCTCTATTAAGCACAGATGCTTATCTGGGGCACTGAGCCACACATAACAAGACCAGAGTCATGGAGACCTTGGCCAGCTCCAGACTGCCTCATGCTATTTCATAGCATTACCTCTTACTGGTGATAGAACTGATGGTCATTCGTTTCCATTGAACCTCATTTCTTTAATGGATTGTGCAGGAAAATTAATGATATTTACATCAAGGGGTTCCTTTTCTACAGTGCCTGGTACATTATAGACATTCAAAAAATGCTGGGTAGATGGCTGTGATAATCATACAAAAGAGTGAAATATTTCAGTATGCCAAATGACTTGAGGACCTGTATGAAGAGGATTTCCTTAGTAATGGTAGTAATAATGGAGTAGTAGTAATGGAGGCTGTGGTGGTTTGAAAGCAAATGAGTCATTTATTTGAATACTCTGTTCCCAGAGGGTGTTATTGTTTCAGAAGGATTAGAAGGTGTGGCCTTGTTATAGGAGTGAGATTTGAGGTTTCAGTAGCCTATGCCATTCCCAATTAGCTCTCTGCCTCCTACACTGACAAGGTGTTTTGTCACAGCAATTGAAAAGTCACTAAGACAGAGGCTGAGACCCGAAGTATACATACAGTAGTTGGAGAGAGAGTAGACTAGAATCCCAGGTAGTGGGAAGGACATCAGCTGATCTTTTGTGGAGGCAGAAGTTTCTGGGAACTTACAATATGCCAGAGTAAAGAGGAAGAAGGAGAAAGAAGGCCTAAGAAGGAGGGCAGGGACCAGGTTGGCATAGACTCTCTTCTATTTCAAATGTAGAAAAACTGTACCATGAATTGTTCCCTGAATTCAACATGTTGGAGACCTGGCCCCCAGTGCAGCAGTACGGAGATGTGGGATATCTGGGAGATGTTTGGATCACGAGGCCTCAGGGATTATGGGTTATGGTGGGAGTGGCTTTCAGTGATGTCCTTGGACATGCTGTGATCTTTGACAAGCTATCGTGCACCAGAAGGCATTTCTCCCAGTGCTGGGTAGATGTCAGAGCCATGTGTCTGCACTTCTCAACTTTCAGAGCTGTGAGCCAGTTGGACTTCTAGCCTTATAAATTACCCAGTTTCAAGCATTTTGATATAACAATAGATACTAGGATAGGGTAAATTGATTTTCTTTCGTCTCTAGACATCAGTATCTCAATTGTACTCATGACTCAGGCATCCTAGAATGACGTCTGATGAGGATTTTATTTCCTCTCAGGATAGAACCTAGCAGGAACCAGTTTCTGAGTTGTGGTCCTAAAGGGTTGGTATCATCTGGATTGCCATCTGTTTGGGGCGTTAGGTATTTAAGCTCTAGGCTGAGGTCAGATTATTTCTGTCCTTTATTCCTATAAGTGGTTCTAAACAGACTGAATTTCCAACAGGAGTGCATTTTTAGGTAGAATTTTTTGGGTCTTACTGAAGTCCATGGGTAGTCTCATGGTTTCTCTTTCCATCATATAACAATACCTAGCATGGAAGACTGTGGATTCTTTCAGTATCTGCCTATTCTGTCCTCTCCTTCCAGTCTCCACTGTCACTACCTTGATTCTGGACCCTCATACTTTCTCCCCAGGGCACTGTACTTTCTTTTGAATTTCTTTCTTTGGCTTTAATTTCTTACTGCATCTCCAAATAAGTTCTGTACATATTCTAGAGAAAGAAGCTTTACTGGGGTTGGGAATATTGTGAAATAAAAATTAATTAAGTTGTAAATATTTATTTTCAGAGTAAAGTAAGTAAGGCATGTTATAGGTACTCTGGGAAATCCATACAAGTTGAAAGGATGTGTGGTGTCAGCATCTACAGGCGACTAGTGGTGCAGGTTTATAGCAGATTTTGTGAAGAATATCATATTTATAGCTGCCATCAAGCTGTATTTATATCTATTTTTACATTCAAATATTTTGCTTAATATCTATTTTTTCTTTAGACCAAATCATATGTGTATTTATCTATTTTTGTTACACGAAGTTTGATATACACAAAACAGAGACAATATTATGATTTTTCTCACTCCCACCACATACAGATACATAGATTAAAAATTTACAAGAATTGTAGCAGTCAGTTTTTGATGTGTAACAGATGGCCCCTAAACTAAGTAACCCCAAACTCTAACTGTGTATTTGATTCATTATTCTCTTGAGCAGTGATTTGAGCAGAGCTCAGCTTGTTGGCTCCTTTGTTGATCTTGGCTGATCTGGTACATCTGGGCTTTGCTGCCACTTGGGGAGGTGGCTTTTCTTGGTGGGGGACATCTTGGATGGCAGGCTAGACTGGGTCTTACATCTCTCCTCATTCAGCAGTCCATCTTAGGACTTCCCCACTTGATGATGGAAAGCTTTCAGCAGGATGAGAGGACAAGGCCTTTTCAAGTCCCTTCTTGTATCTTATTGACTAATGTTTCATTGACTAACGTAAGTCCTAGGGCCAGCCTCTATTCAAGAGCTAGAGAAATGAACTCTACTTCTGAAAGGATATCATGCATCATGTTGTAAAGGTATGGAAGATGAATTTGTGGCCAGGTTTATAACCTACCACAAATGTGCGCTAATCTTTCACATCGATAAATCACCATTTTTACATGTTACTGGTGATTTGCCATGAATATAATTTAGATGGCTGCTTATATGTCACCCAGTAGATGTACTGAAGCTTGCATAACCATTCCTCTTTTGTTGGGCAGTGAGGTCTTTGTCATTTTTCTATTATTGTGAGTGAGGACACAATGAATACTTTTTATATGAAGCTTTTTCTTCTCTTGGTTTTAGGATTATCTCCTTGTAGTTACAAAAATGATATTACTGTGTCAAACATTTTAGTACTCTTAGTACATTTTACCAAATTGCTTTCCGAAAGGACTGTATCAATTTACAGTCCCACCAGAGTATGTGAGAGTATGCCATAGGGCTCTTTCTAAAATGCAAATCTGATTATCTCATGCCCAGTTTAAAGGTGATCTCTGTTGCTTTTCCTATAAAGACCAAACTGTGGAAGACAAAACTACTTCTGCTATGTAAGTCTTGAAAAACGAAGAGACAGTTTTAACTTGAGAAGACCCTGTGTCTAAAGGTCATGAAAGCTGCTGAGGAGTCTGCTTTGGCTCTAAACACAAAGAAGATATTTTTATATTATTCTTCAATGTAGGTGTCATGATTATAAAAGAATCAACTGATGAGAGAGAACGTGGAATAGTTTTCTATCTATGGTATCATCTATTTTTGTATCATATAATCTTTATATATGTGTGTATATATGAGTACATATATATAAAGTTTAAGTGCAGATTTAATCACAATTACTTTTTAACATACATTTGATTTGTTGATTAGAACTTTTTAGGTGTGGTATGTGTGTGTGTGTGCATATGGGTTGCATGTATACATGTGTTATGTGTATGTGGGGGTCAGATATCAATATTTTTCTGAAAATTGAATTTCTGAAAATTCAATTTAATTGAAGTGTTTTCTTCAATTGCTTTTACATTGGTGATTTGACTGCAGGTATGTTTGTGTGAGGGTGTTGGATCCCCTGGAATAAGAGTTACAGACAGTTGTGAGCTGCCTTGTGGGTACAGGGAATAGAACCCCAGTCCTCTAGAAGAGCTACCATTGTTCTTAACCCCTGAGTCATCTCTCCAGCCCTGCCTTTCTACTTGTTTTCTTTGATGTTCCTCTTCTGCCTCCTTCTAGAGAAGGAGAATAGATATGAGGATGCTTTCCTGAGGTGAGAAGTTCTCTGGTTAAAGATTTTTAGATAGTCCATCTACAGCCTGATTGTCTCCAACATCCATATGCCAGTGGACGGAGGAGGGAGCTGTTGAAGATAGCTAGTCTCAAGCCTCGGCACTTTTCCAGAAAATGCACTCTGCGCCCAGGGTTCCTAGGTCTGGTGAGCTCATTGATCACATGAATCTTTGAAATCTGCTGTGTATTTTATAGCTTTAGCACTTCTCAAGGTGAAGTTGCCATATTTTGGGTGCTTGGTATCCACAAATACTTTTTATAGTTTACCATAACCCTAAAACTCCAGACTCTCTCTGATTTAGGTCTCTGGGGAATAAAGGTCTCAATATTTGATGTAACACTTTTTTTCCTGAAAGCCATCTTCAGGGCTCCAGTATGGATAGGTCTGTAAGGGTCAGGAGCACTACATGCAAGCCTGCTCCTTTAGCCCCGGTTTGTTTCGTGTACTCTAGAGTTTACTGTTCTAATTGCAATGGGCCTGATCTGTGAAAGAAAATAAATATTTTAAATCTTTGAAGACCAATATGTAGGAGATGGGATGCTCAGAGTTTCAGATATTTTTCTTCAACAAAGTTCTATGGCTCCTATGAATTTGTGGGAGATGTGTGGGAACCTGTAACCCAAGAGCATCAGGCTAGATGGGGCGTGAATGGCTCTTAACAATGGGCAGTAGTGTCTGAGCCTTAGGCAATGGCCCAGCTAATGTGTCCCCTTACAGAAGTAATAATGGTGTTCTTGGATGTGATGCTAGGTGGAGTGTAAAGGAATGACTGTGAATGCAGAGAGGGAGAAGTTCTGGGATGGGTGAGACTTCTTGGAAGATGCATGCCATGCAAATAATTCCCAACAGTGGCAGATAGGGGCATTAAAACATTGCTGTGTATAAGAACTTCCCATGCCTTATTTCTTTGTTTTATAGATGAAACAGTTAAGCTCAGAAGGGTTACATAACTTAGCCAAGGTCCAAGGAAAGCACTTAGGTTAGGAGTCTTGACACCCCCTCCTTTCCATCATACCACTGATACATACAGATGCTGAACTCACAGGCAGCTGGGGACTGACTCTAGGGATCGGCGGGGATGTACCTGAGGACACTTTTCTAGTGAGCAAGAGAGATTTCAGCAGGCAGGTGCTAATGCACACCACTGTGCTGTTGCTGTAGCAATATAGACTACTCTAAAAATGGCACAAAGTGATGCCCTGTGGATGCTCAGCAAAGACAGAGGCTGCTCATGGCTGTTCTGTGACATCTAGGTACCCAGCTGGCAGACTTGGCTTGAGAAGCAGAACGATTTGATGTTTCCTATGGTACCACCTCTGGTGTTTGGTGTTCATTGCAGTTTGAATACCCCAGATCTTTCTACGGGTCTCTGGGTAGAGTCTGTCTGTATGGAATGACGTCAGCTCTTTTAGCCTGGTGGCTGGTTTCTGTAGGCAAAAAGTAGACAAGAGTCAGTTGCTTATGTTTCTTTTGATGCCTCCCCCCAAACAATGCAACATGCATTGTATAAATCATATTCAATGAGGTGTCAGCACAAAGGGAAGGTGAAACAGACTTGAACTTTGTGTATGTGGTGTGTATGTATATCATGTGTGTTTATGGGTACACATACATGTGTATTGTGCCCAGAGGTTTATGTTGTCAGTCACTCTCCAATTTATTTTTATTTTTTAAAGATTTGAGGAAATATTTTATTTGGTGTGTGTGTGTGTGTGTGTGTGTGTGTGTGTGTGTGTGTGTGTATCTCCTTCCTGGACCTGGAATCACAAGTTGTGACCCACTTGACATGCATGGTTCTTAGTATCAAACCCAGGTCCCCTAGAAAGGTAACAGGTAGTCTTACCTGCTGAGAAATCTCTCCAGCCTTATTTTCTGAGCCAAGGTCTTTCACCAAACCTGGAGCTCACCGATTCAGCTAGACTGGCTGGTCGGAAGATCCAAGGGATCTAAGTGTTCTTATCTCCCCAGCTCTGGGGAGTGTGCTGCAAGGCCTGGCTTTTTACATGGTTGCAAAGGATCCAAACTCGGGCCCTCATGCCTGTATGTGACAAAGACTTTAGCAACTGAGCTACCTTCTCAGCCCTGGATTCAGTCTCTTCATAGGAAGGAGCAAGGTTCAAGAAGGGTGTGGGAGATTAGAAATATTGCCTGGAGCCATTTTTGGAAAATACAATCTGTCACAGCCATCAACATGTTTGCCAACAACTGTCTGGAATGTGGCTAGGTAACTAACTGGGAAAGAAAACATTGTATTCAAATGCCACGGTCTCTATTAAATGTCAAAGTGGTGTAAGAGAATTAGGAAAATTCTAGAGAGGCAAATTAGCTCAAATGCAAATGGAGACAAATTTGAAAAGGCCCCCTTAGCTGAAGATCTTTCAAAAAAAGCAGTTGACATCACCTTTGGCTCAGGCCACTGCCTTTATTTTTTAGGGAACTTCACTAGGCAGAGTCCTGTGCCCTAGGGAACCTTCCACAGTCCAGTCCCAGGCAGGGCTACCATAGGCTTGTCTTGGGCCTGCCCTCTTTCCTCCATGGCTTAACCCCCAGCCTCCTTTCCCTAGAGATTGGGCATTTCATTAAACCAGGGCTTGAACTCAGGAGTAACGGCCACCTTTATGTGTACTGGCTCTTTACTGGCAAGCTATTAGAGGGAAGACACTGTTCTATAACACTGCAGAAATAAAGCCCAGAAAATTATGCTAAAAGCTCCACCACCCAGGATAAATGTTATAGGAGGCATTAACCTTCCATAAAAATCCCTTTGCTAGGCAGGAATTTAAATGACAGTCACTGTGAGAGGAGATATTTAGCCTGAGAAACATATTATACTGCCACCTTCTCTTAGAATAGCAAGCTCGTTGGTTATCAGCAGTTGAATATTGTCCATCTTTTTCACATGCATGCTCAGAAATAAAGCAAATATGTACATGCAAGTTGGTGTGTGTCAACTCATATTGCCTTTCCTATTTCCCTGGAAGTAGCATATACAATCTTTGCTTTTATTTAGGGAAACTGAATGAGAAATTAATATTCAAGCCCCCACATTGCTAGTCTTGAGAGAAAAAAAAACATTTTTTTCTCCCTAAGGCTTTAAGTGTGATTCTGTGGTGAGTGTGCTAGACAAGAAATTACAAAGATTATATAGGATTTGAATCTTCTAGTAAACAAGGCAGAAGGTTTACCTAATGAAAGTTTTTATACAGAAGCTTACACATGGTCTAAACTCAGGAAAGAGGAATCTACCTTACTGATTGTTCCCATTGTCCCAGCGTGAAAGCTATCTGTTACAGAATGAGAATGTAGACAATCCCCTGCATCGGCATGGCTCAGTTACTGCCTATCTGCCTCTGCCCTTCCAGAGTTTGATATGGGAAGATGTTCCATTTCCGAAGGGCTTGGTAGATGTGAATTGTTAACACTGACCCCTGGGCTTCACTGCTTCTGTGCTTGGGATTTCACAAACAGGGCAGTGTTTTTTCTCCTGTGGGACTAGCTTTGCAAATAAGATTGGGAGGCCCAGAATGGAAATCTATCCATGGTAGGTGGGTACTTACAGACCCACTCTTGCCCATTAGCTCACATTGTCAAGTTGGCATACTGCGAGGTAGTAAGGAAATATTTTGAAGTGTTTAGGACTTACCTTAAGACTTTTTATACATAAAAAGCATAATAATAAAATCTACTGAGATTAATTATAGAAGATGGAAGCCATGCAAAGAAGAAGAGAAATAGAAGGGGGAAGTGTAAGAGGAAGTAGAGGAGGAAGAAGAAGGAGAAGAGGAAGAGGAAGAGGAGGAGGAGGAGGAGGAGGAAGAGGAGGAGGAGGAGGAGGAGGAAGAAGAGCAGCAGCAGCAGCAGCAACAACAACAACCATGGCTGCCAGAAGAGGTTGTGCTTGCTTGTAATCCCAGCATTTAAAGGCAGGGGAATCAAGAGTTCAAGGCTACCTTTGGCCATATTATAAGGTTGAGGACAGCTTGGGCTATATGAAACCGCGTCTTAACAAAATGAAAGAAAGAAAAAAGAGAGAGAAAGAAAAGGAGAAAACAGGGAAGACATGAAGGAAAAGAGAAGAAAGGAGGGAAAACGAAGATAGACGGAAATAGGAAAATGGTTCTTCTGAGCTTTATATGTTTTTTTCATGTACAATAATAATGCAGCTTATTGAAATGTATTCTAAAAATCATTAATCAGACAATTGAAAGCCTTATATTTTATAATTTATTACGTTGAAAAGAATGCTGTATCTGGGTTCAATGAAATTTGCTACTTCAGGGGGACTACTCACTATAGGCTGATTTGGGCTGGGAATTGTGCACAATAACTTCATTTGATTACTGTAGGTATTGCCATCTCACTTTCCAACATCAGAAAAACAAAACCCAGGAGTACCACCAGCTTCCACAGGTGCCAGTTTACCTAGAGGATAGAGACTCATCCGTCACTACTTACCATTGTGTTCAGTTTTTAGAATTTATGTTACTTCATTTTTTCTTCTTTTGAGACAGGGTGTCATATAACCCTGGATGACCCTGAGCATTATGTATAGTTGAAGTTGAGTTTGAGTTTCTGATCTTTCTGCCTCCATCTTCTGAGTGCTGAGTTTCACCACACTGGATCTATATGGTCCTGGGGAATCAACCCAAGGCTTTGTGCATTTCAAGCAAACCCTGTACCAACTGAGTCACATTCCCAGCCCAGAACTGCTTGGAATTTCATGGCCAGCAACTCTTTTAAGACATTTCTCTTTTGGAGAAACATCTGATCCTACCATTCAGTGACATCTAATTGATTAACAAATTCTTGAAGTTTTAAAAAGATGACCATTGTCTTCAGGATCACTGTTGGAGTCTGAGGCATCAGTGTCTGCCTTTTGCCAGAGCCCTATCTTGTTGTAAGTATGTATTCTACTTCCACCATCCCCTAGAGTAGTAGAATGACCTTTCAAGTAGTATGGTAAGATGTGTCTCTCAGATCAGCAGCCTGGCAGATACTTGCCCAAACACTGCAGTCTTCATGCTTTTTGGATACCCACACAGTCCAGCTGACATGGGAACTATCAACCCTGCCCCGAGCCCCACCTTCCTTCCAGCCTACTTCCCCCAAGGGCCAGACCAGTGGCCTGATACCTGCCCAAATGCTACAACCTGTGTGCCTCCCAGGAGGGTCACAGTAAACAAGGGCAAGGAGCACCAGAGGCCTACTCCAACCAGAGATACAGGAGACCCATCCTAACCAGAGTCAACAGTGCCTGTCTCCAAGGAAAACCAACCTTAACTCAGGTCACAGAGCTCTGCCTATTTCCCAGTAGACTGGTTTCAGTCAGAGACACCGAGGTCAGTTAACACTAAAGAGAACCAGATGGCCAGAGGCAAGTGCAAGAACATAAATGACAGAACCCAATGCAATTTGGCACCATCAGAATCCAGTTCTCCCACCACAGCAAGCCCTGGCTACCCTAACATGCCTGAAAAGCAAGCTAATGGCCTAAAATCCTATCTCATGAAGATGATAGAAGCTTTTAAGGGAGATATAAATAACTCCCTTGAAGAAATACAGGAAAACACAGGCAAACACATAGAAGCCCTTAAAGAAGAAACAAATGAATCCCTTAAAGAAATATAGAAAAATACAATCAAGCAGGTCAAGGAATTGAACAAAATGATCCAGGAACTAAAAATGGAAATAGAGAAAAATAAAGAAAACACAAAGGGAGGCAACCCTAGAGATGGACAACTTAGGGAAGAGATCAGGAGCTACAGATGCAAGTGTCACCAACAGAATACAAGAGATAGATGAGAGAATCTCAAGGATGGGAGATTCCACAGAAAATATTGACATGTCAGTCAAAGAAAATACAAAGTGTAAAAAGCTCCTAACCCAAAACATCTAGCAAATTTAGGACACAATGAAAAGATCAAACCTAAGAATAATAGGAATAGAAGAGGGTAAAGAATCCCAGCTCAAAGGGCCAGAAAACATCTTAAAATCATAGAAGAAAACTTTCCTAATCTAAAGAAAGAGGTGGCCATAAATGTACAAGAAGCCTACAGAACACAAAACAGATTGGATCAGAAAAGAAAATCCTCTCATCACATAATAATCAAAACACTAAATGCAAAGAACAAATCAGGATATTAAAAGCTGTAAAGAAAAAAGGCCAAGTAACATATAAAGGCAGACCTATCAGAATTATACTAGACTTCTCAACAGAGACTCTAAAAGCCAGAAGATCCGAAACAGATGTCATCCTGACCCTAAGAGGACACAAATGCCAGTCCAGGATACTATACCCAGCTAAATTCTCAATCATCAAAGATGGAGAAACCAAGATATTCCATGACAAAAACCAAATTTAAACAATATCTTTCTACCAATCCAGTCTTACAGAGGATACTGCAATGAAATCCCCAACACAAAGAGAGTAACTACACCCAAGAAAACACAAGACTAAACAGATCACAACAAACCCAAAAGAAGTGAATTATACACACATAATACCTCCAGCAACAAAAATAACAGGAACTAACAATCATATTTCTCAACATCAATGGACTCAATACCCCAATAAAAAGATACAGGCTAACAGATTGGATACTTAAGCAGGATCCAACATTTTGCTGCATACAAGAAACATACCTCAGTGACAAAGACAAAAGAATAAAAGGCTGGACAAAGGCTTTCCAAGCAAATGGTCCCAAGAAACAAGCTGAAGTTGCTATTCTAATAGCCAATAAAATAGACTTTCAACCAAAAGTTATCAAACAAGATAAGGAAGACACTTCATAATTATCAAAGAAAAAATCCACCAAGAGGAAGTCTCAATCTTAAACAACTATGCCCCAAATGAAAGGGCACCCACATTCATAAAGGAAACTTTACTAAAGCTTAAAACACATGTTGAGATTCACACAATAATAGTGGGAGGCTTCAATATCCCATTCTCACCAATGGACAGGTCATTGAAACAGAAACTAAACAGAACATAGTGAAACTAAATTATGAACCAAATGGATTTAACAGATATCTACAAAACAATTAACCCCAAAACAAGAAAATGTATCTTCATCTCAACACCTCATGGAACCTTCTTCAAAACTGACCATATAATTGGACATAAAACAAGCCTCAACAGATACAAGAAGATTGGAATAATCCCATGCATTGTATCAGATCATCATGGAGTAAGGCTAGACTTCAATGACAACAAGAACAACAGAAAGCCCACATACTCATGGAAACTGAGCAACTCTGTACTCAATAATAACTTGGTCAGGGAAGAAATAAAGAAAGAAATCAAAGACTTCATAAAATTCAATGAAAATGAAAACACATCATACCCAAACTTATGGGACACAATGAAAACAGAATTAAGAGGAAAATTCATAGCACTAACTGCCTTCATAAAGAAATCAGAGAAATCTCATATAAGCAACATAACAGCACACTTGAAAGCTCTAGAACAGAAAGAAGTGAACACACCCAAGAGTAGTAGATGTCAGGAAATAGTCAAAATCAGGGTTGAAACCAATCAGTTAGAAACAAAGAGAACAATATAAAGAATCAACAAGACCTAGATCTAGTTCTTTTGAGAAAATCAACAAGATAGATAAACACTTAGCCAAACTAATAAAAGGGCACAGAGACATATCTAAGTTAACAAAATCAGAAATGAAAAGTGAGATATAACAACAGAGGAAACTAAGAAAATTAAAAAAATCATCATAACCTACAAAAGCCTATACTCAGCAAAACTGAAAATCTAGATGAAATGGATGATTTTATAGACAGAGAACATGTACCAAAGTTAAATCAAGATCAGGTAAATTTCTACACAGTCTCACATCCCCTAAGGAAATAGAAATTGTCATCAAAACCTCTCAACTAAAAAAAAAAGCAAGCCCAGGGTCAAATGGTTTTAGGGCAGAATTTTACCAGTCCTTCAAAGAATAGCTAATATCAATACTCCTCAAACTATTCTACAAAATAGAAACAAAGGAACATTACCTAATTCATTCTATGAAGTCAGAGTTACTCTAATACCTAAACCACACCAAAACAGAAGAAAGAGAACTTCAGAACAATCTCACTTATGAATATCAATGCAAAAATTCTCACAAACCGAATCCAAGAACACATCAAAACCGTCGTTCACCACTATGAAGTAGGCTTTATCCCATGGATGCAGGGATAGTTCATTATATGGAAATCCATCAACGTAATACACTATATAAACATACTAAAGGAGAAAACCCACATGATTATTTCATTAGATGCTGGAAAAGCCTTCCTCAAAATACACATCCCTTCATGTTAAAAGTCTTGGAGAGATTAGGAATTAAAGAAACATAATAAAAGCAACACATAGCAAACCAACAGCCAATATCAAATTAAATGGAGAGAAACCAGAAGCAATCCCACTAAAATTTGGGACAAGACAAGGTTGCCTACTCTCTATCTATTCAATATAGTACTCAAAGTTCTAGCTAGAGCAATTAGACAGCAAAAGGATATAAGGGGATACAAATTGGACAGAAGTCAAAGCATCACTATGTGCACTATCATTGATAGTATACATAAGTGACCCCCAAAATTCCACCAGAGAACACCTGCAGCTGATAAACAACTTCAGCAAAGTGACAACATATAAAATTAACCCCCCAAAAAACCCCCAATAGCCTTCCTTTATATAAATGATAAACAGGCTGAGAAAGAAATTAGGCAAACATCACCCTTCACAATAGCCAAAAGTAATATAACATATCTTGGTGTAACTCTTACCAAGCAAGTTCAATATGAAAAGAACTTCAAATCCCTGAAAAAAAAAATTAATGTCTTCCTCAGAAGATGGAAAGATCTCCCATGCTCATGGATAGGTAGGATTAACACAGTGAAAGTGGCCATCTTACCAATAGTAATCTATAGATTCAATGCAGTCCCCATCAAAATTCCAAAAGAATTCTTCACAGACACAGAAAGAGCAATTCTCAACTTCACAAGGAAAAGCAAAAAACCCAGGATAGCTATAACAGTTCTCAACAATAAAAGAACTTCAGGAGGAATCTATATCCCTGACCTCAAACTGTACTACAAAGCAATAGTGTTAAAATCTGCATGGTACTGGTACACTGATAGATAGGTCGATCAACAGAATAGAATCAAAGACCCAGAAGTAAATCCGTACACCTATGGCCCTCAACATAAAACTAGATATACTGAATCTAATAGAAGAGAAAGTAGGAAAGATCCTTGAACTCACTGGCACAGGGGAACATTTCCTGAACAGAACATCAATGGCTCAGGCTCTAAGATCAATAACTGATAAATGGGACTTCATGGAACTGAAAAGGGTAAGGCAAAAGACACTGTCCATAGGACAAATCAGCAACGTACAGATTGGGAAAAATTTTTCACTAACCCTACATCCAACAGAGGACTACTATCTAAATATATATACAAAACTAAAGAAAACCCAAATAACCCAATTAAAAAACAGGGTACAGAGCTAAACAGAGAATTCACAATGGAAGGATCCTGAATGGCTGAGAAGCACTTAAATGTTCAAAGTCTTTACTTATCAGAGAAATGCAAATCAAAATGACCCTAAGATTCCAACTTGCACCAATCAGAATGGCTAAGATCAAAAACTCAAGAGACATCACATGCTAGAGAGGATGTGGAAAGAGAGGAACACTCCTCCATTGGTGATGGGATTGCAAACTGGTACAACCACTCTGGAAATCAGTCTGGTGTGGTGGTTCCTCAGAAAATTGGAAATAATTATACCTGAAGACTCAGCTATACTACTCTTGGGCATATACCCCAAAGATGCCCTACCATACCACAAGGACACATGCTCCACTATGTTTACAGCAGCCTTATTTGTAATAGCAGAAGCTGGACGCAACACAGATGTCTCTCAACCCACCTCTCTGTTGTTTTTTTTTTCCAGGCAATCTAAAAGTCCTGCCCTGTCCCCTTGCCCAGCCAATAGCTGTGTTGCAATTCTTTATTATCAGTTGAAGCCAGCTGGGGGGCAGGGACCCTAAGGTCTGGAAGTGTGGCTTTTGGGAGCTGAAATAAGAACCAATTCCCAACACTCATTGCCTAGAGCTCACAAATTAGGTAAGCTGGTAGCCAGTGGGCTCCAGGGAGCTTCTTGTTTCTACCTCCTCACTACCGAGATTACCAACATGGGCTCTGTTTGGATGTTTACATGAGATCTGGGGATCCTTATTGGTCTTTATGCTTGCAATGTAGACACTTTGCAAACTGAGCTGGTTTTTGACCATGTCTAGAGTAAGATTGCAATTTCTAACCTTAGTCTGTGATGCTCAGTATGACCCATGTCAGTCCTCTTTTCTTTTCCCCTCCACCCTCTGCCTTGTTCTCTAAGCTCCACCTCTTCCAACTGACATTTGAATTTTATTTTTTTTAGAAAAGAGCAACCTTGTCTGCTTCTGGCTCACTCCCTCACAACTTTAGTGTACTCCTCTCCTGGCTCTTCCCACGGCTGCATTGCCACACTTCAGATCACAGTTCCTCGGTGGCGCTCCTCTGGCCACCCACTTTGATGCAGGCTCTTAGCCCATCACCTTCCATTTCAGCACCAACTCTGAGCACTGCAAACCACAGCCTGGCATTATTTGATGCACTGATTTACATGCTCATTCCTGGTTCCCCTTCCCCCTCCTGTGTGGTCTAGAAGCTATGGGAGAGCAGGAGCCCTGCTCATGCATTGTTTGCTGTTGTATCCGAGCTGCACACCTGGTTCTCTGTTGCCACCAATCTCTCAGCTCCGTTCCACTCCTGACATCTGGTGCTTTCCATGTTCTCTACAGCTGTCCCCACCCCAGCAGCCTTCCTAGAAGTAGCTTGGTTGCTATTCTCCATATGGAAATGTAGCCTCAGTTTGCATTGCCTTTCTGTTGGAGACTCTTATGCACTGTTCAAGATTTGCCATGTGCCACTGTTTGGGTGCAAGGTAAGCCTTAAACAGCACTGTCCACGAGGGCAGATAGATTTTCTTGTGGCTACCAACCACTGAGATGGTTGAGGGGAAGTGTCTACCATTCCTAACACCTCAGCCAGGCTGAACAAGCATCCTGGAGAGAGGAGTACCTACCGTGACACAGTGTAACTTATGTATCACCCATCCCGCCTCAGAACAGGGGCTTCTCATTACAAATCTTAGTCTGAAAAAGGCCATGGGTAGAGGACAAGGCAGGCTGCACAGTGGCACCTGGATCTGCACTACGTGGGGGACCCTAGATGGCCACCTGTCTTACTTTCCTGCCTGTTGGATCCTCTTTCCCATTGCACAGTCTGTCTAGGAGTAGGGAAGAATAACATATGGGCTCTTTGGTATGCTGGATGCCCTAAGACATCATATCACTGAATGAGGCCTTTATTTTTGTACTGTGTCCATTTCCGAAGTAGGAGGGCATAGAGGCTCTTAGATAACACTGGCACTTCAAGTAAGCTACTTAAAGAGTGGTTACTTTGTAACCTCTTTGTCTCACCTTGGTATTCCTGTACTGGGGCTATGGGAGAAAGAGCTACAGCAGCCCAGGTTTGAAAAGCCAGTGTGGTGGTGTGTGTGG
>NW_022196900.1:14783842-14799873 GCF_008632895.1 Mastomys coucha
TTGTATCTGGCAAATTCCCAACAACCAAGCTTTGTGGCTTAAAAAAGTAAAATTAGGCAAATTGTAGCAGATGTCAAGATAAAGGCCAATAAACGAGTGTGAAGAATCTTCTGCTTAACAGGGAAAATAAAAACTCTAAAATTAAACAAAACAAAACAAAACAAACAAAACAGTTCTTCACTACATTCTCACCGATATCATGGCCTTTGGGCGTTACAAGAACTCTAAACATTTCTCCAGCTAGCAAACCAACTCTAACTATTTCTTCAACCAGTAAACAAGCCGTCTAGAAGGTATATGAAGGCCAGAAGGAGGAGACACTGACCACCGTCTATGGGGTGCCAGTGCTGGGCTAGCATCTGCTGGGATGACAAGATGGAGATGACACAGCCTTGGCTCCTGACATATCAGGCTAGGCTGGCGGCTGGGGCAGATAAGTGTGCAGTTGAATGTTCTGTGGTATGGGCTGTGACTGACCTGAGGACTTGAAGCTTACGACAGTGGAGGACAGAAAATTCTGAAGAGGAGTGAGTTTTGAGATAAGGCTTGAGGGACAAGCCAGAGAAAAAGAAGGGGAAGAGGAGATAGAAGGATCAGGATGGGTTAAATTATAGTCACAGGACATGTGTGTTATTGAAGGAAGTGAGAAGGAGGCTGGATGAGTTGTTTAGATATGTATTTCATTAAAAATGTGTGTGCGTATGTGTGTGTGTGTGTGTGTGTGTGTTGGAGGTAGTGGTGCTATGTGCATGGGAGCGCAGGTGCTTGTGGTGGCCAGAAGAGGGCTTCAGATACCCTGGAGTTGGAATAACAAGCAGTTGTGGGGCACCTGACATAAATGCTGGAACTAAATGTGGTCATCTGCAAGGGCAGTATGAATTCCGAGCCGTATCTCCAGCCCCTGGAGAAGCTGGTGAGAACAAGACCGTGAAGGCCCTGTGTGTCAGCTTCTGGAATAGGCTAGAACGTTGCTTTACTAGTCCATGTGAGACTAACACAGGCTTGACCATGGCTATAGTAATTCCAAACTGAGTGGAAGAGCCATCTGAAGCATTTAAGAAATTCTATTGTTGAGTTCTTCTACTGGGGCTGCAAAATGGGCACAAAATAGGTGTTCAGTGTATGAATGAAAGCATAGCATTATAGATAGATCACCATAGGCATACAGTAGACATTTATATAGTGATCCACATTCACACATACCAGTTATATAATTTCTATGATAAATAGATATTTTTGGTTAAAATATTTACTTTCATAACAGAAAGTGAATGCAAATTATGGCAATTTTAAAGCATCTAATGCTTTATACGATATGATGACAAATTGTTCTTACCAAATAATTCATATTTAGTAACAAGGTTTTCTGCTTGATTGCTTATTATTTTGTTGTACTATTATAGATATTGTATTTGATCTTAGAGTGGAATTTGCTGTTCCATGTCATTAAATAAATTCTCTGGGATATAATTTATTTTGCTCCTTGGAGAATAGAATGAGTTCAGTAGCTCTGAAGTATGTGCTTTTTCTCTGCAGAGCTTGGGAAATACAAAACACCTTTGCTGTGATTTTTTTTTTTTTTGGTAGTGCATTCATAAAGACAGGTTTCTTTTCTTGGCAAAGATGATGCTGAAGGCAGGATGTGTTTGTGGTCTGATGGAGGTGGGCTACATTTTCAATTCATGACAATTTTTCCTAACAGGGGTAGACAGCCACCTACCCAAGTGCTCCCAATTAGATTTGCCCCTTCTCTTGGCATTCTGTCCTGGTCTTTCATGGCATTTAAACCAACAGTGATTTCTATGGCTGTGGTACCGATATCTGCACATTCTGCTCCCGTGAATGATGTGGGGTTTGCGTGCCCCTCATGGGATTCTGGGCAGATTTTATGGCTATCAGACCAATAGAACACGACAGAAATTAGGATGTGAGAATTTCTGGGCTTAGCCCTTAACAGCATGGTAGCTGCCTTCTCTTCCCTTTCTCTTGGACGAGTTTTGGAGCCTTTAGCCATTGAACAAAAAGACTGATGACCCCAAACCTGATTGTACTAGAAAGTGGCTGCATAGGCATTCTAGTCAACTGCCCTCAGTGGGTCCCATAATTCAGATATCTCCACTCAGGCATTATGCTGTAAGAACACTTTGGATCCTCTAGATGGAACCCTACCTGCCAAATAAATGCACAAATGCATTGTAGCCTCTAACTACACCATATAGCACAGAGCCACCTAGCTGAACTCCATCTGAATTTCTGAACTTCAGAACTGTGCTATAATAACAAAATGGTTTTACTTTAAGTCATGTTTCAGAGTAGTTTGTTATGAAGCAATTGATAACTGAAGCACTTTCTGTTAGGGTTTACTATTATTGCCTTCTTTAGACCATAGAACTTTAAGGACAAACAAGCCATACTTACTTTATTGATGTCTCTGTACTTGAATAATTAGCTTAGTCATAGCACACAACAGGAGCTGAATAAATATTTATTCAAATAAGGAAAAAAACTTTCACATCATACGATACACAGAGCAGTTAAAACTGAGGTGAGGGTCCTCGTCTCCTCGGTTTTCCTCCCACGTATGTTTGTGTTTTAATAATAAACTCTTCTACTTTATTTGCATATGACATTCCACTTTCCAGGATACATGGTATATATGTATGTCTTAGTTGGGGTTTCTACAGTGATGAACCACCAAATGCAAAAGCAGCTTGTGGAGGAAAGGGGTTTTTACTTATACTTCCAGGTAAAAGGCTACCCGTGGGGGAGGTTGGGACAGGAACCTGGTAGCAGAAACTGATGCAAAGGCCAGGGAGGACTGCTCGTTACTGGATGCTAGCCACAACTTGCTTGCCCCTTTTCTCTTATACAACTTGTTAGGATCATCAGCCCAGGGGTGGTCTCAACTGCAGTGAACTGGGCCCTCCCATACCAATCATTAATCAAGAAAATGCACCAAAAGCTTGCCCACATGCCAATCTGGTTGGGGCATTTTCTCAGTCGAGGTTCCCTCTTTCAAAGTGGCTTTACATTGTTCAGATAAAACTAGCCAGCACAATGTTTATAACTGCAGAGGGGGTCTAGATGTAGAAATGGCATTTAGGTATAAAAACATGTATATATATATATATATATATATATATATATATGCATATATATATATATATGTATGTATGTATGTATATGCACACAAACATTTTTCTAGACTATCTTGCATACCAAGTTTTTCTGATTTAAAAAATAATTATTTTTTTGTCTCACTAGTTTTTGATATGCCACGGTACATATAAACAAGCACATTTATACGGTAGAAAGATGGTTTCCTTGCTTGAGATGCTTTGACAGCCAAGCTTCTGCTTTGTCAGTATCTACAAATCATAACCCTTAGGAAGACATTCATTAAACAGTGGAATGCTGGAACCGGGTGCTTTGTCTTTTCAGTACATAATTCCGCACCAGCGCCATCGATTCTAATTATTATAATTATTGCTGTGTTTGGTTTCAATTTCACCTTCTATAGCACAGCACCAAATAAACACTTAGTGACTCTTGAAGCATTTATTAACATGTCTGCTCATCTTTTCTGTCTTGTAGATGGTAGCCTTTTGAAACTGGCCAAGCAGATGCGACCAGTGCAATAGTTTGCTAGCATCATTCTGTGTGGCTTCAATAATGGTCTTCAGAGTAACCCCTTATAATGAATAGGAAATGCTTTGTGACTTTTTAACAGGCTGTTGTAATGAGTTCCCACCTGAATGCTTGTCATTAGCAGGATCCCTCAACTTGGAAGAGGGTGCAGATCAGGGCAATTGGACAGTGGATCAGATACTTATACTCTGACAACCAGGCTAGTTTACGTTAGATGAGTCAGATGCTAAAAGCCTTCGTCTTTCATTTGTATATACACTTTTTCCTAATGGGGATTTCAAAGAATTTGATTGCAGTATATTCAGAGATGGTATTTAAAAAAACCCAGCACTTGTTAATAATTTATTAGTATGATCAGTGCTAAGGACAAGGCAGGGAACATGTCCATTTAGGGGAGAGGGTGATCATATTGTTAGTGATTGTGTAGAAAGCTAAATTGTACCAAGAGAGCCTTCAAATTTCATCCACGGTTGAAAACAATAAAAAAATAATTTGGATTTTAGGCAAGACTTATTTGTTTACAAATGATAATATAACCCAGACTCTCTTAAACAATTGATTAATAGGATTGATGATGGTGACTGGCCTCAAACTCAGAGATCCACCTGCCCCTGCCTTCTAAATGCTGGGATCAAAGGTGTGTGCCACCATGCAAAGCTTAGTAAGTTTTTGAGTACGGTTGGGTCTAGATACTCAGATTAGTGTATTGTGTTGACTTACTGTAAGAAAAATTTCCTAAGTGGCCCCTAGCAACCCAAGGCTCTTAATAATCCTCACAGTTCACTATATCAGCAACAATAGTGAAGGAGATTCTCACTAGCCTCACTTAGGTCATATTATTGTCCCCAAGTGGCTAGAAGGAGGGTGAATCATAGTTATCCAGGTGAGGGACATGTTCTTAACCCTGCATATGTGAAGTGATGTTGACTTAAAGTGAGACATGTTGATTAAATTAGGTAGTGACAGGTGATGCCATCCAGGGGCCTCAAGACTTTCCACAGCAGTTTTTATTCATCATCTGAGACACAAAGGGTGTTCTATTACATGAATTGATATTTGGGTAGAGAGATCGGAGGTAGACCCATCCTACCATTCATTTATTTCATATTTCCCACATGGGATCTCAGAGTGTTTATTTTTTAAAAGATTATTTGTTTTTAGTTTATATGCATGGGTGTTTTGCATGCACATATGGCTATGTACCATGTGTATGTAGAGCCCACAGTGGTCCAAACAGCACTGGATCTTTTGGAACTAGAGTGACAGACAGTTGTTTACCACCATGTGCATGCTGAAAACTGTGTGTAGCTCTATGTTGGGGTTCTCTGCAAGAGCACCAAGAACTCTTAAGTGCTGAGCCAATTGCCCATCCCTCAGATTCACTATTTTTATGGCAAAGAGGACTCTGGAAGAAATGAGGCTGATACTCCCATTCAACTCAAGGATTTTACAGTTTTCTTCAACTGGGAGGATTATTGTAAATATCCAGGAAGATGGATTGTTTTCTAAGATAGAGTTTTTCTATGTAGGTCTCACTGTGCTGGAACTCAATCTATAGACCATGCTGGCCTGAAACTCAGAGTTCCAACTGCTTCTGACTCGCAGATGTTGGGTTTAAAGGTATATGTCACCAAGGCCTGAGATAAAGATGGTACCAGAATGCCTAAACTTCTTGGGTGGGACAGCTTATGTCTTAATCCCAGAACTTGAAGCCTGAGGTAGGAAGACTGTCATGGGTTTGAGGCCAGCCTGGGCTACATGGTGAGTTCTAGAACAGCATGATTTCAATGTGAAATCTAAGTTTTTCAACTACAACTGCCTGAATCAACTAAGTTTATCTTTGCCTCTTAAGAAAAAGTTAAGGTTGTCTAGATTTTATTATTATTTGCAAGTAAACTCAAGGGGTGCTTTAAGTCAGTAGTGATGCTGTGACAGCTACCTTTCCTCAAGTAGAAACAGGCCAGGTCTTCATTGTTCTCAGAGACCTTGCTTCTGAGCTCTTCCCCTCCCTGACTTCCCCCATAGTTCATCAGTAATGCTGTCAGGACACTGGTTCTCTGTTGTAAGGTCATTGGGATAAATGGGAAGGTTGGCAGATTGCCTGAAAATGAGTTTGGGAGTTCCTTGCCCAAGAAATGGAAAGAAGAAGCCTGCTGGGACAGCCAAGGGGAGAGAGAAGAGCAAGTGGCCTCTTTTGAAAGAGCTGCAGTCCTGGAAATGTGGCTAATGGCTGGAGAGGGCTCCCGATGATAACTCACAGCGGCCACTTGGATTTAATTATAGCAACATTTGCAGACAATAAGTGGGCCCTGAGTGAAGCTGGCCTGATGACACTGCAGTGACAAAAGCTCATTTCGATTTCCGGCCAAAAGGAGAGATGAGAGATGACTTGGAAATGTTTCCTCTAGAATAAATGCATATGTCCCCTTCACCATGGTCAAATATTTATTTAGAGTCCTGGAGTGGAGATGACACTATACTAAACTGTGGAGAACGCCTCGGACTTGGACTTAGGCAACCTGATCTTACTTCTGAAGTTTCTGTTCGTAGAGGCTCATTTTCAGAACAACTGTCTTTGTTCTTTGCTATCAGGAAAATTAGCAATTTTGAGGCTAGAGATTTGTTGAGGAACATTCTATTTTTAAAAACGTTCTATGCTTGAAAAAAAAAGCTTCTGTTGTTTACATATAATGAAAAGAAGATAAGATTCCTGACATCTACATACTCTCAATAAAAGGATTCATTAGAACAGTAGAAAATTTAAGGATTCTTTATAATAAGCTGTCAGTAGAATTCTAGGAGAGAAATAGAGGCTGAAGAGCAGACATTGCTCCCCTCCTGCCCTCCCCAACTCTTTCTTTACTGAATGTCTTTCCTGTGTCAACACTGTACTTGGTGCTCTGTGTGTAGGTCAACTCTCTGTGGTGGATTTTATGAAACCCATTTTAAAGGGGAGGAACCTGAGGTCAGATGGATTAAACAACTCACTCTAATAAGCCCATAGTCTCAGATGTGTTGATTTTTCAAGGCTGTAAAACATCAACCTCCTTTTTGCCACTGAATAAAATGAGTCAGTAAATAGAAACAACTAAAGAGTCCATGTTAGTCACTCCCAAGTTGTGGTAGTTTGGATGTCTCCCATAGTCTCAGCCACTACCCAGTGGGTGGTTCTGTTTGGGGAGGGGTCTTGTTGGAGGAGGTGTGTCACTGGACTTAAAGACTCTTCCACCATTTTTGAGTTTGCTCTCTCTGCTTCCTCCTTGAGGTTCAGAGATATGAACTCTCAGCTGTTCCTGTCTTGACTACTACAGCCTGCTGTCCTGATTCCCTGTTACCTCTCTGGACCCATAAGCCCAAATAAACTCTTTCTTATAAAAGTTGGCTTGGTTATTATTTGTCATAGCAATAGAAAATCAACTAGTATACAACTCCAAGAGGTAACTTAATAAAATACAGAACTGGATTTCAAGGCTGTCTGAATCCAAGGGCTCACGTCCTTCACCCCTTTTCTCTCCTCTCCTCTTAATGCCCCCTTTTTCTTTTCCCTCCTCTCTGACCCTCATTCTATCTTCTCTTGACCATGTCTCTTGTAGCTCAACATGATCACAAATTTGCTATGTAGCATAGGATGACCATGAATCAATTCTTTGGCCTCTACCACCCATGTGCTGGGATTATGGGTGTGTGCTCCCCACACAAGTTCCACTACTTTGTCTCCTTTTGCATTTCTTCTATGGCTCTCATTTAGTTTGCTAGACTTGGAACTGTTGCCCTAAGAACTATGATTTAGAAGTAGGTTTTTGCAAGATGTCCTGTTTTTGAACTCCAAGCTCTCTGAACAGTGCAAACAAGTCCCACCCAGACTTCCTCAGTGCATGTGAGGGGCTGAGGATGGGACTCATAAGATGTGGTTTTAGCATCTTGCACCCAGCTAGCATTGCAAAAATACCAGCTGCTGCTGATTGCTTTTAATCCAGCCAAATGAACTAATTTTTTAAAAAATGAAAATAAGGTGTTTTGCATCTATGTACAATGAACTACATTCCAAGAGGATTCTCCTAAAAAGATTCTGATTATGTCTCATATCTATCTAATATTCATGACTCTCAAATGATTAGTTCTTTTGGTTGAATGATTATTTTTCAGGCTTTAATTGATCTCAGTCATGGTATCAGTAAAAGTTTACTTCTTACAAACCTTCCTTATGTGTGATGGCTTAAAGCAGCAAACATACTTTAGACTGTGAATCTGTGGGTCAGCAGCAAGGGCAGGATTCAGATGGTTAGTTATTGGTTGGGCATTGGCTGGAGAGGTAGGGACAATTCCATTATATTGCTTTTGTCACCCAACAGAGTAACACGGGTTTATTCAAATTGTGATTTTACTGGATGCCATGAGAGATGGGAACTGTTCAAATTATCCGGAGTTTTGAAACATGCTTCTTACTTCTGCTATATTCTGTTTGCTGAAAACAAGTCCCCAAATCCATATAGACTTCCACATTCTAGTGTTCTGCTGGGAACACTGGGTAGAATACTCTGGAAGACCCATAATAATGACAAGGTTGTGGCTGAGAGATGGCTCAGTGGTTAGGGGCAGTTGCTGTCCTAGGTTCAATTCCCAGCACTCAGTGATGGCTCAGAACACATGCGAAATGAATCTGAGGGATCAGATGCCATCTTCTGGCCTCTTTGGGCACATTAAGTATAAATGGTTCATACACGCGCGCGCACACACACACACACACACACACACACACACACACACGAAGGCAAAATGCTTACATATTTATATAAATAAAAAAGACATTACATACTTATATAAATAAAAAAGACATAAAAATGACATGGTTTAAGAAATCACAAACTCCTTGAGAGAGAAAAGATTTAATGAGAATAGCAATAATGTAAAGATTAATTTCTCTTGTCTTCTTTTTTTCTATGTATTATTGCTTTTGACTTTTCCAACCTTCTTTTAAGCCATTATCTCTTTTGAGCAGATGATAAATTGTCATAGGTCCTTTTTTATTGCTGTGGTAAAATACCCTGACAAAAGCAACGTATGGAAAGGTGGGTTTATTTTAGTTCACAGTTCAATGTATAGCTCATCATGGAGGGAAAGTCAAGGCTGAATTTGAACTGGTCACATTATATCTACAGTCAGGGAGAAGGGAACAGTGAATGTGTAGGTTTACTTTTTACATTTATACTGTCCTGGATCTCAGACAGAAAGAGGTGTCACCCACAATAGGTAGGCTTTCCCACCTCAATCATTGCAATCAAGATAATCCTCCACAGGCATGCTCAGAGGCTTGTGTACCAGGTCATTCTCAATTCTGTTAAATTGATAACTACTACTAACCATCTCATAAACTGAGGCTTTAAAAGCATGAACAATTTGACTCTGATCTCCCAGGTGGTAGTGTCCATGCTGGAGTGAAATCCTAGGTCTCCATCTTGTGTGTTATCCCCAAAAGTTAGATCAGATTCTGGAAACTTTTAAATCAGTGCTGGGTAAGACTGAGGCAGGCCTGGCATTGACAGGAGGCACTGTGAGAGCATGTACGCCAGTGTGGAAGCAGAGGGTAGAGATCAGAACTGACATAGTCCAGCAGAGCCAATCAGTAGGAAAGAATGAGCACAGGGCCCAGAGTCAGATGATGACTGGCAGGTCATTAGCGGGAAGAAGAGACTGAAAAGGAAGTAAGGCAGAGGGATGGTGAGGACGGCAGGGGGATGGTCAGGACTACAGAGGATGGTCAGGATTGCAGGGGTACTGCTAGGAGTGCAGGGGGATGGTCAGGACTGTTAGGGGGGATGGTCAAGAGTGCAGGGGGATGGTCAGGACTGTTAGGGGGGATGGTCAAAAGTGCAGGGGGATGGTCAGGACTAGTTCAGAGGAGGTTCTGAGGGATTTATGTTTATGATGATAGTTCAAAATTACTGTTATGATACTGAAAGGGCACTGTTTATACATTTTACTCAACACATTAAAAGAGGTTTTTTTTTTTTTTTTTGGAGTGGCAGAGATAAAAACAAAAATGGTGCAGATCTGAACTGGCATAGCAGAAGCCACTACGATGTGCAAATATGTAGTGGGGCGATGTGAGAGAAAGAGAAGCTGAATGGTTTGAAGACTATGAGGAACTGGAGAGATGAGGGTTGTGAGGAATGGCCTGATGAATGAATAGCCTGCTTTGCCACCTGAGGCCATGGTGAAGTCCCAGCCTGTGCTGCTGCTGAGGGCCATGTCTGCCTCCCATGTCATGCAGCAGCAGGTTTTTGCATTGATGTCCATGGCTCATATTACCACCAAAGGGCATGCAGATATTTCTGGTTTGGATTGCCACCTGGAGCCAAATCGATGTCCAAGAATTGTACAGAGCCGGCCCTACCCCTCACTGGCTGTAGCAATCAGGAGTGTGGGCCCTGCATCTTGCTTGGGCAGCATAGTAGAGCTGGCTCTGGTGGTATGGGTGCAGGTGAGCTGGCCCCAAGGTCATGAACATGGGGACTGCTGACCCCACCACCCATCTGCCATAGAGTGCCATGGGTGAAGGAGAGACGCTCTCCCCTACTTGCCCCTTACTGCCTGAGGTGGGCAGAGGAGCCAGCCTTGAGGATATGAAACCAGGAGAGCTGTCCCTGTCCCTTGCTGGCTGCAGCAGTCCAGAGAGTGGGCCCTGAACCTTGCCTGGGCAATACAGTAGGGTTGACCCTGGTAGGGTGGGCAAGTGTGAGCTGGCTCCAAGGGCATGAAAGTAGGAGAGCAGGCCCTGCCCCTTGCTGGCTGCAACACTGAGTTAGCTAGCTAGGGCAGTACTGGAATACTTGTCTTGGTGCTGTGGGTACAGGAGAGCAGACAGGCTGACCAGTTTAGCTACCACTCAGACTTTGAGTTGGCCCACGCCAACATCTACCCCATCTGTGGACTGCTGGAGTTTGTGAAGGGGTAGGTCCTGGAGATCTAAAGCTGCAGGATCTCCATGACAGGGCAACAACGGGATATCTGAGAGGAGTCCCAGTGAGGATTCAGTATTGACAGCGTAGCAGAAGCCAGAGGCCTTGAGCCAGATCAATAACTCACTGCAATGAACATTTGCAAGTAACAAAGTGTGGACAAAAGGGACACCCTGTGACACACTGCAGCTTCCATGACAGATTTTTTTAAATTACTTTTTTATTTTGGGGGGCAGGGAGGTTTCCAAGGCAAAGGGTTGATAGGAAGGGACAGGGAGATGAATGGAACTGGGGTGCATGATGTGAAATTGACAAAGAATCACTAAAACCTTAAAAAAAAAAACCCTCAAATAACCATAAGAAAAGTGGCAGAAACTGTCCAAATGAGGATCTGGGGAGGAGTAGAGATACAGAGAAATTAGAACAAACAAAAATAGAAACGTGGGAGTTGGAGAGATGGCTCAGTGGTTAAGAGCACTGACTGCTTGTTCTTCCAGAGGCCTTAAGTTCAATTCCCAGCAACCACAAGATGACTCACAACCATCTGTAATGGGATCCAATGAAGACAGAAACAGTGTAATCATAGACATAAAATAAAAAAGTAAATCTTTAAAAAAATAGAAATGGAACTAAAGAAGAAAGCTACTGTTCTGAGAGTATAAGCGTGGTAAATATATGGAGACAATTCTAACGTCAACTGTTGACAACCAGTAGAAACAGCCTTAGCCTTGAGGGTCACAGAGGGAGTCCAAATCTAGAACTCCAGGTACCATGAACGTAGAACATTGGCTTGGGACCATTTGAAACCCTGGCTGCAAAGCACGGTTAGTGGTAACATACATACTAACGTATTAATGATTTTTTATTTAACAACAACAACAACAACAACAACAAAGGCATATTGCTTTCTATGATGACAAAAGTTTAGGAGTTTAAAATCTTCAAGATTTTTAGAGATGGCATTACATGTTTGCATTACAGGTGGCCTTATTGCTGAAATTAATTCTAGGAAGAGTGCGGCAATTTCTGCAATCAGGGTACATGAGACCGATCATAGTACTAAGTCACTCTTCACTGTGACAAAGTACACGTTAATCATCAGGAAGGAGGAAAAGGGTTGCTGGCTCACGGTTTCAAGGGTTTCCAACCACAGTTGCTCAACTCTACTGTGTCTTAGCGTGAGCATGCTGAGGTAGAACATTATGGGGCGTTGCAGGGTGGAGAACAGTGTTGTATTTCACAACAGACAGAGACAGAGGGACTGAGAGGAAGGGGCCAGGGACAGGAATGCCTTTCTAAGGCACACACAAAGTGACCTACTTGCTCCACCTGACACTACTTTCTACTCTCTGTTATTTCCCAGTGGGACCATGAAATTCTGAATCCATCAGTGGAGCCACCTGCTGATTAGTTCAGAATCTTTATGGCTGTACCACCTCTCTGTGCCTGGATCTGCCAGCAGTGACCAAGCCTTCTGCCCAGGAGACCACAGAGGCTGTGCAACTCCAAAACAATGCTCAATGTAGATGGACAGGATTAAAAGTAAGTCCATTCCCCAAACTCATAAAGTTAGTATAGTTATGGATCAGACAATCCGGCAGAGACTTTGCAAAATACTGGACCATTTCTCTTCAAAACTGTGAAGTCAACAAAAGCAGTGTATACCCGAGGAACTGTCAGTCAGGAGGAGTCCAAAGGGACAGAGTGACTAAATGAAATGTGGCATCCCAGAAGTGATGTAAGGAGAGAAAGGCAATGCTGGGCTGCAGGAGGGAATGCTGGGAAGGAGGGCAGTGGGCAACGTTCCCAGGGAAGATGCCAGACTCAATCTCCAGCATTGGAGGAGGGCAATGGAGATATCTGAGGGGAGCGTGAATTTAATCCTGTCGTACTCATATTGGCAAGTCAGTTGTATTAGCTTTATACTAATGGAAAAATGTTGACAAGAGAGAACCTGGGTGCCGAGTGTATTTTCTGCAAATGTAAAGCCAAGTCTGTTAGTTTAAGGAAAAATGGACAAGGCCTATGAACAACTGGAGGAAACGCTTTCCAAAAAGTGCTCAAAGGACGAGCTATATGTCCCTAACAATGTGAGTCATGTGTGATGTCTAAGCCTTTCTAGAAGGAGCCAGAAATCGCAGATGGAGTTATTGAAGAGGACTGCACAATAATCCATATGGCATACTCCATGCCGTTTAGTGGTTGAGTGCATAGACACTGGCCCCAGAATGTTCATTTGCAAACTCCTCTGGCTACTGCTTGTGGGTCTCAGGTTAGTAATCTCACAAGTCAGTGTCTGGCTTGTTCAGTCTGTGACGTGGTGAGGAAACAAGATTGGTTGCTTTGAGAACGAAATACGTTGCTATTTGGGTATCAATTGGAACTGCGCAGAGCATTCAGCATTATAAACGTGTTTTAAAATAAATTCTGAGTAAAAAAAAAATGCTACTCTCTCTCTCTCTCTCTCTCTCTCTCTGTGTGTGTGTATGTGTGTATGTGAATATTTATTCAAATGTATGTTGAAGCCAGAGGCCAATGTCATGTTTTCCTTAATCACTCCCAACCTTATTTTTGAGACAGAGGCTTGCCATTTTGGTCAGTAAACTCCAAGGACAGTCCCATCTCCTCCCCAGACACTGGAGATGCAGGGATGTGCCACTGTGGGTGAATTTTTTTAAAGTTTTAATAGCTTGTCTCTGAACTTCACATCATGAACCCCAATCCCACTCATCTCCCTATTCCTTTTAACTTCCCCTGATCAAAGGGAAAAAAAATGATGAATCCAAAGCCCTAAACCACACGTGTCTCATATTGGAAGCTGTGGTGTGTCACACAGTATACCTTTTTGTCCACGTATCTTTACCTGCAATGTTTACTGCAGTGAGTCATTGGTCTGGTTGGAGGCCTCTAGCTTCTGAGACACTATCAATACTAGATCCTCACCTGGACTCTGCTTGGTTATCCTGTTGCCCTGTGTCATGGAGACCCTGCAGCTTTGGATCTTCAGGATTGGCCATTTCACATGCTCCAGCAGTTCACAGATGGGGAAGATGTTGGGCCAACTCGAAGCCCTGGATCTGAGCCTTGGTGGTAGCTGAGTTGGTCAGGCCACCAGTTCTCCTGCATCCACACCACCAGGGTGAGCTCTCCAGCACTGCCCCAGGTAGCCCACCCGATGCTGCAGCTGGCAAGGGGCAGGGCCAGCTCTCCGGTTCCTTTACCCTCAAGCCTGTGCTTTCCTTTCCCTTTACCACCAGGGCCAGCTCTACCACTTCTACTGTGTTGCCCAGGCAAGGTTCAGGCCCTGCTTTCCCAAGTGCTACCGGGCTAGCTGTCCTGCTCTTGTGACCTAGGGACAAGCAATCCCTCCAGCCTGCCACGGGGGTGGGTGGGGGTGAGGGTAGGGTAGAGGGCCTCTCTCCCATGCCAACACCGAGGTGAGCTTTTAATGTCAGTGCCAAGGATTTGAACTCAGGTTCTCTTAGATGTATAGCTGTGTGTTTACCCAGTGGTCCATCTCCCCTGCCTAAAGTTATAGTTACTTCTGACGTTTATATTTGTGTTCAAGTTAACTAATCTTTTCCTTTCTTTTCTTTTCCTATTAGATTTACTTTGCTATGTTTCAATTCTAACTTCTATTGCTTAATGCATTCATTTTTTTTGTTTTAGTTACAGTCATTTTGTTTAACACAATGTTTAAGGCTGTGAATTTGTCTGTAATTATAGATTTGGCTGCATTATGTAAGTTTTATTTATGTGATAAGCATGTTGTCCACATTTTCTAAGTATGCTCTAATTATAGTTTGGATTTTCCACCAATAATTTACATATGATAGTATTTTAATAATTAAAAGTACTTATTTTTCCTTATTGTTTAATAAACATTTTAGAGGCTGAGAAGATGGCTCCATGAATAAAATTCTTCTGTGAGTGCATGGGGACCTGAGTTCAGATCACCAGTATCCATGGTGAACTTGGGCATGACAGTGGGTACCTGTATTCTCTGTAGAGGGTGACAGAAACAGGGGGATTCTGGGTACTTGCTGTCTAGTGAGTCTATCCAATCTCTGAACTCAGGTGGTAAGATGCTTTATCAAAAAATAAGGTAAGGGTGATTGAAGAAGACACCTAGCATTGACTACTGGCCTCAATGGGCACATGAACCTGTATATGGACATACATAAGTAACACACCCACATACACACCACACACACACATACACACCCACATACATACCACACACACACATACACACACACACATACACACACAAAACACACACAAACACACCACACACACATACACATACACATACGCACAGACACATACATACATATACACACATACATACACACACACATACATATATACACACACACACACACACATTTTATTCATTCTAGTTCTGTCATGTTGTAGACAGACACTGTGGCAAAATTTGGAGATTCATTTGGGTTTTCATCATCAGAAAATTTACATAATTTCAATATAAAAAGGAAGTTTTTATGGCTTAAATGAATAACATGGTGGAGTTTTTTGCAAAGCAGAAATAGAGGTCCTCCCTCAAGCCTTTGTCCTGTCTGTCTCTTGCCTTGCTGTCTGCTGCCCCTCTCTCTGTGTGCTTAAGTCTTTGGAGGGCTCTGCATGCTTCCCTGGTGATGTTTCATTTCTTGATTTGTCTGTCGGCAGTAGCTCTAATTGGCTCAACAGAATGGGATGTGGAGGTTATCACCGTTACATTAAACTTTCCCCAGTTTAAAATTGTCTCTTTAAAAATTTTGTCTCTGTGGCTGTTCACATGTATGCAGATGTCCACAGACGCAGAGGAGGGCACCTAGTGCCCCTAGAACTTGAGTTACAAGCAGGTGTAAGGTGTCCCATGTTGGCTCTGGAAACCCATCCCTGACTTTTGCAAGAGCAACAAGTATTGCTGAGACAGCTCTCCAGCCTCCTGTCCCTAATCTTTGATAGTAAAATGAGTATTTCAATTATTTAGTTAATTTACTCTTACAGTATTCAATTCCCACATTTGACTAAATAAGTAAATATCTACTTATTTTTGCTATATGGATATAAATTTGTTTATGTTTCTAATAACACTACTTTTATTATATTGTTCCATAACCCAACAAACAGTGTAGTCTTATTTTTACATATTTCTAACCCAGGATAATGGGCCTGTTCCTGTGGCTCTTACCTTTGTTTTTAGATATATTGATTTTTATATTGCTCATCATCTATACCCACTGTGAAGGTCATCAACATAAATCAACATTTTACCTCATGTTGCATACATTTCTTAGCATTTAAGAAACATTAATGGTATGATCTCTATTCTTCTCTTTTATGGTTTTCTCATGATTTTGACCAAAATAAAAAAAAAAACCAACAACACAACTTTCTTTTTTTTTTTTAAAAAAAAAA
>NW_022196900.1:14802962-14827615 GCF_008632895.1 Mastomys coucha
TGGTTCCTGCTCACCTCTGATCCTGGGTGTGTCAGAGTGCCTGGGAGTGGAGCTTCCTCTGGGTGTTCACAACACAACTTTCAATTCTTTTCACTAGTGTTCTTGCTAAGAGCACCGTTACTATTGTATATCTTCCAGTATCCACATTGGGTGGCTCACGAGCGCCTGAAACTTAGTCTCCGAATGATTCAATATGTGTGGTCTCAGGGCTAATATCCAATATATACAAAGAACTCAAGAAGTTAGACTCCAGAGAACCAAATAACCCTATTAAAAATGGGGTACAGAGCTAAAGAAAGAATTCTCTACTGAGGAATACCAAACGGCTGAGAAACACCTAAAGAAATGTTCAACATCCTTAGTCATCCGGGAAATGCAAATCAAGACAACTCTGAGATTCCACCTCACACCAGTAAGAATGGTTAGGATAAAAAACTCAGGTGACAGCAGATGCTGGCCAGGATTTGGAGAAAGAGTAACACTCCTCCATTGCTGGTGGGACTGCAAGCTGGTACAACCACTGTGGAAGTCGGTCTCAGAAAATTGGACACAGTGGCGGTTCCTCAGAAAATTGGACATAGTACTACCTGAGAATCCAGCTATACCACTGGATATATCTTTTGGGCATATAACCAAAAGATTCTCCAACACATAACAAGGACACAGGCTCTACTTTTGTTCTTAGCAGCCTTATTTATAATAGCCAGAAGCTGGAAAGAACCCAGATGTCCTTTAACAGAGGAATGGATACAGAAAATGTGGTACATTTACACAATGGAATACTACTCAGCTATTAAAAACAATGAATTTATGAAATTCTTAGGCAAATGGATGGGACTAGAAAATATCATTCTGAGTGAGGTAATCCAGTCACCAAAGAACACACTACAGTGTGTACTCACTGATAAGTGGATATTATCCCAGAAGTTTGGAATACCCAAGGTATAATTCACAGACTATATGAAGCCCAAGAAGAAGGAAGACCAAGGTGTGGATGCTTCAGTGCTTCTTAGAAGGGCTAACAAAATACTCACAGGAGGAAATATGGAAACAAAGTGTGGAGCTGAGACTGAAGGAAAGGCTGTTCAGAGACGGCCCCACCTGGGGATCCATCCCATATACAGTCGCCAAACTCGGACACTATTGTAGATGACAAGAAGTGCATGCTGATAAGAAGCCTGATATAGCTGTCTCCAGAGATGCTCTGACAAATACAGAGGCAGATGCTCACAGCCAACCATTGGACAGAGCATGGGGTCCCTGATGGAGGTGTTGGAGAAGGGATTGAAGAAGCTGAGGGGGTTTGCAGCCCCATGTGGGGAGCAACAGTGTCAATGGGCCAGACCCCCGGGAGCTCCTGGGACTGGACCACCAACCAAAGAGTAGACATGGAGGGACCCATGGCTCCAGCTGCATATGTAGCAGAGGATAGCCTTGTGGGACATCGATGAGAGGAGAGGCCCTTGGTCTTGTGAAGGCTCGATGCCCCAGTGTAGGAGAATACCAGGCAGGGAAGCGGGTGTGGGTAGGTTAGTGAGCAGGGGGAGGGGGGATGGAATGGGAGTGTTTCAGAAGGAAAATGAGGAAAGGGAATACAATTTAAAATGTAAATAAAGAACATATTTAATAATAATAAAAAAATGTGACCATAGCCAAACAAACAAACAAACACACACACACACACACACACACACACACACAAAATGTGGTCTTCTTTGGTACTCACACTCACAAGCATATAGCAATACACAGACATATACCCACCTCCACATAATTACAAATTTAAAAATAAGAAAAGATTTATTACAATGTGGAAGTCTTTGTTCAATTGATCTATCTTTTATTTTTGTGTTTCTGTTCTTTATGCTTTCCTCAATTCTAAGTTTTTACCATATGGATATGAATTTCTTTACATTTCTAAAAACTCTACTCTTACTTACATTCTTTCATAACCCAACAGTAAAGCAATGCAGCACTGTTTTTTACGTTTTTCTAACTCAATACAAAGAGCATGTTCCTGTAGCTCTTGGCTTTCACCGCGCCTGTCAGACTTTCAATGCAGCTTATGATTTGTAGATCCACAGCTAATAGTAAGTCATCTTTTTACTTTTGTATTTATTTGTAGGAAATTTTGTTTCCTGGACATTTATTATACTTGAGTGTTTTGTTTACTGATTTCATGTAAATCCGTTTTTTCTATACTATACAAGTATTTGAGCCTTTGTTTTAAGTTAATCCTTGATCAGTTGGAATCTAACTTCAAGTATGTTTCTGAGGAGTGTATGTAATTTGCAAACTTTATAACTCCTTTGATTTTCAGAACGCCTCCTGGCTTCCTTGATGGAGCTACTGGTTTTTTTTTTTAGTCAACATTTTATATAAATGTATATACATATATGCATATAAATGTTCAGTCACTGGGGACATTCATATTTTTGTGATATTTTATGTCTATTTATTATGAAATTTGGCTCATGTAATAATGAATGCCTAGAAGTCCTCCATCTGTGCGGGATAAGCTAGAGACCCAGGGAAACCTGTGGTGAAACTCAGTCTGGGTCTCAATTCCTAGGAACCAGCAGCTCTGTCATCCAAGGGCAGGAGAGGGTGCTTTTCCCAGGCCTAGAAACATGTAAAAGAAGTTTCTCATAATCCATGATAGAGCATGTAGAAGCCTTTGTTGACAGTATATCTGTCTGTCTATCTATCTATCTATCTATCTATCTATCTATCTATCTATCTATCTGTCTATTATATGTATGTATGTATATGATATATATGAGCCAAATTTCATACACACACATACACACACATATATATGTACACACACATATATATATTTATATGTACATATATATAAATATATAAATATATATATATATTTAAAATGTTGTACATGAACACCAAGTCATAAAACAAGACAGAATAGCATGTTGCTATTCTGACATTATCAGATGTTACACAGACATTATCAGTGTGATCCTAGACACATTTAGACTAAAGTTAGCCTCATAAACAAAATAAAGATAATAGTTTTCATCTTAGAAGTTTGTTGTAGCAAAGCCACATAGACTGTGTGAAGGTCTGGGACACAGATGGTCTGCAATGCAGTGAAGTAAGGCTGACACACAGCATTTAGGTACAGCTTCTCCTTTTTGTCAGACTTAGACAAGTACAAATGGTTTTAATTTGGATTTCTGATTGGACAACCTCTTACCTGTGTTCGATTTGGCCATTCACTGATATTCTTTTGTAAACTATCCATACAAGACTTTTGTCCATAATTCAATTCTATCATTTCTTTTCTTTTTTTTTTTTTTTTTTTTTTTTTTTTTTTTGCTGCTATAATTGTTCTTTGTGTTTTAAAAGTTGGTCCTTGTCAGCAAATATTTTCCCCATTATACCACTAATCAGTCTCAGCATTCACACGCAATACTGTCTCTTGAGAGTATCATGTACCTCAGGCTGGCCTTGTTATGTTGAACTTTTTATCCTTGAGTTTCTGCCTTCCAAGTGTTGAAGCAGGCTTGGGCCATGGAGCATGGCTTATGTGGTGCTGGGCATTGAACCTTCTGTTTTGTGTATGTTAGGCGAAGCACACTCCTAACTGAGCTACATCCCAGTCATTTGTTCATTTCCTTAAGGTCTTTTTTAACAAGCAAAAGTTTTGGGTTTTGATTAGGTACATGCGATAGTTTAAACTGTCAACTTGAAATAATCTAAGATCTCCTGGGAAGAGAGTTGGAGTTGTTTTGTGGGCATGTCTACAGGAGTTTGTCTTATCAATTGATGGAGGAAGACCTAGCCTACTGTTGGTAGCATCATTCCCTAGGTAGGAGGATCCTGAACACAATAAGAGAGGAGAAAGCTAGCCTAGAGCAAGCAAGCAAGGATTTGTTAATTCTTCCTTTGCTCTGGACTGGTGGATATGACGTGGCTAGCTGTCTTAACGAGCTGGCACCTTCATTCCTCCGCTATGGTCTGTAACTCGCATTGTAAGCTGAGGTAAACCTTCTCTTTCCTAAGTCGCCTGTTGTCAGGGTACTTTATCACAGCAGTTGATATAAAACTAGAATGGTATTGTTTACCAGCTTCTTTGAATAGTCTGTGGTTTTGTGTCATGTCTAAGAAACTGTCTATTTACCATCTTGGCATGCAAACATTTTCTCCCCACCCCCATCTCTGCCTAACTAATTCTGTTTGCATCACATTAAAGGCTATAGACAATCTTGCTGGTTTTTTTTTTGTGTCCATGGCATAGGCAAGTATCAGCATTCATTTTCTACTCATGGATATTTAATTGTTTCCCATACAGCCTGGTGAGTAGACTTTCCTGTATCATTAAATTGTCTCAGCACTTCTGCTGAAGATGAACTGAGCCTATATGTGTGAGCCAAGTTCTTGAATCCCTATTTTTTTTCTGTTTTTCTGTTACTAATCTACATATCTTTTTCACTACTACATGGTTCCGATTGCTGTTTTTAGAATTAAATTTTAGAATTTAGCCTTGAAATCGGGACACTACATATGCTTTTGTTTTGTTTTAATATAAGGTTTTGACAGGTGGCTCAAGCTGGCCTGGAAGGCTTGGTCCTCCAGTCTCAGCCTCCTGAGTGCTTAGGTTACCGAGCTCTGCCAAAATTGTTACTGGCCTTGTGTTTAAACTACAGGTACATGTGGGGACAGACATCTTAATCAGACATTTACCCTCTGTACTGGCTAGTTTTGTGTGTCAACTTGACACAGGCTGGAGTTATCACAGAAGGGAGCTTCAGTTGAGGAAGTGCCTCCACGAGATCCAGCTGTGGGGCATTTTCTCAATTGCCCCTTGTGGGTGGTGCCATCCCTGGGCTGGAGGTCTTGGGCTCTATAAGAGAGCAGGCTGAGCAAGCCAGGAGAGGCAAGCCAGTAAAGAACATCCCTCCATGGCCTCTGCATCAGCTCCTGCTTCCTGACCTGCTTGAGTCCCAGTCCTGACTTCCTTTGGTGATGAACAGCCATGTGGAAGTAAGACAAATAAACCCTTTCCTCCCCAACTTGCTTCTTGGTCATGATGTTGTGCAGGAATAGAAACCCTGGCTAAGACACCCTCCTCATCTAAGAACACAGTGTGTCTATTTATTTAGACCTAATCTGCTAATTTGTCCTTGGGATATTCTGTCCTTTTTGGAGTAACTTTTATTTTTATTTCATTTTTCTTGATGTTGACTTCAAGGTTTAGTAAAATATTTAAAAGGTGAGTTTACTGATGAATTAATGTTTCCCTTTAAGTCTACTTACGGACCCTTAAGGGTAGTGTCATTAGCAGACAGCACAAGGCTCTCCACCCCAGAAGTTGCTACATGAATCTCACATGAACTGGAGGAACAGTGAACAAACTCCAAATCATCAAATACAGTAGTCTTGACTTTAGAAGACTTAACTCAATAGCCCAAGATCTTGCTAAATTTGCCCATTCGATGCAGCAATCTCTGCATCCTCTTTAAGATTTTCTACACACACAGCCATGCTACCTGTAGGCATGGCTTTCCACCCTCCCTTCCGGTTTTATTCTTTACTGGTGGAGCTTGGAGTGGAAGTGGTGAGAGCACAGGGCCTGGCAAACTGGTCTTGAGGGAGATAGATGCTCATGCTTTCACCATGAAGCACATTCTTAGCTGTAGATTTGCTTCATACACACCTTTTACCACAGAGAAGAAAGATCCTTTTTTCATAGTTGACTTCATGACTGGGTTGGGATTTTGACATTTTTTCCCCTTCTTTATTCTGCTAATATGATGAACGACATTGGATTACCTCTCTTCTTCAGATTTATTTCATTTCATTTTTTTTTCTCCTGAGAAGTGGGTCTTACTGAGTTGTCCATGCTGAACTTGAACTCCTGGGTTTATGTAATTACCCTGCCTTAAGCCTCCAGAGTCTTCTCTTTTGAAATGTCCACCAACCTTGAAAGGCATGGCATGCTAATTTTCAAGTCATTGCTGAGATCAAATACCTGACAAGAAGCAATTTCAGGGAGGAAGGGTTTATTTTAGCTATCCGTTCGGGAGTACAGTCTACTGTTGAGAGGGAGGCATGGTGACTGCAGGGGCTATCTGCTATATGGCCAAAGAGTCTGCTTAACTCTGTGTGTGTGTGTGTGTGTGTGTGTCAGGTGTATCAGAGAGCAAGCAGGAAAAAGAATTCCACTATAAACCTCAAGGTAAGTACCACAGTGACCCTCTTCCTCCAGTGAGGCATCATACTGCGGTGTCAAACTCAAAGCCTGCATTGCTGCCAAGTGTCCCGTGATAATTCTGAATGGGAAGAAACACAAAACCACAGACTTATTTAAAACATTATGAAGGTCTCCTTCCTCCCCTTCCCCTCCTTACCTCCTTTTCTTTCTTTTTTTTGTATGTGTATGTGTGTTTATGCATATGTGTGTGCATATGTATGTGTGCATATGTGTATGCATATATGTGTGCAATGTGTATGCATATATGTGTATGTACGTGAGCATGCGTGTGTGTGTGTGTGTGTGTGTGTGTGTGTGTGTACATATGGAGACCAAAGAATAACCCTGGATGTCATTCTCAGGTATTATTTACTGTGGTTTTGGAGACAGAATTTCTTATTGTCCTGAAACTTGTAAAGCAAGCTCTCTACTTTCTGTGCTAGGGTTATAAGCACATGCCTCCATATCTGGATTTAAAAAAAAATTAATGAAGTTTCTGGAAGATCAACTTCAGGTCTTTGTGCTTGGTTAAGTTACCTCTCCAGCCCACCATTTTATTGTTATTTTTGATGAAAACATTCATATTTTATGTGTATGGGTGTTTTGCCTGCATGAATGACTGCATAACACATCATGCCAGGGGGCCAGAAAAGGGCATCAGATCTGGAATCCAGAGTCAGCTCTGAGCTGCCATGTGAGTATAGGGAATTAAATGTGAGTCCTCTGTAAGAGCAGGCAGTGCTCTTAACCACTGAGCTGTCCTCTAGTTTCCTACTTCTACTTTTGTCTTATAATAATGCCATATAAATTCTGAAAATTAAGGATACAAAGTTATGAAATGCACAAGAGTGTACTTTCAAACCAATAAATATCTAAGATAAAAATTAAGATAGTAAAATAAGCAAAGATGGAATAAGGGAGGAAGGAAACAAGAAGGGTTCAAAGCACATTTAAAATTCAATAAAATGGTGGGCTGGAGAGGTAACTTGATCAAGCACAGAGACCAGGAGAGATGGCCACCCTGTCATTTGGTTATCTATCTTTTCATGTTACTCAATATTTTAAAGACATTCTATAATTTTCTGGTTTCCATTTTTTCTGGTGTGGTTTGTGATTCTCCTTGCTGTTTTGCTGTATGTGGCACCCTCTGTGATGCCGCCTGTGGTGCCTCCTGTGCTGTCTCTTGGGATGACTTCTCTGATTCCTCTGTGACGCCCCCTGTGACAACCCCCCCGCCCCGTGAAGCCGCCTGTGATGCCCCTCAGCTGCTTTCACACTTCTGTCTTGTGTCTCTGCTTCTCAGCACTTAGCTGGAGTTCCTCACATTGAAGTAGCTTTAGTTTTCTGAATCTGTAGCTGTATGGCTTTCATGAACTTGTGTTTTTTAAAAATTAACTAATTCATTAATTAATTTTGAGAGAGTCTTTGTAGGTAGACCAGGCTGGCCTCGAACTCACAAATCTCCACCTGTGTCTGCTTTCTTGCGTGCAAGGATTAAACACATGTGTCACAGTACTCAGCTTGAGGTTTTTTGTTTTTGTTTTTGTTTTTGTTTTATTCAGTAAAAATTTTCTCTCCTATTCTCTTCCCAGACAAAGCATTTTGAAATCTCTAATTCATAAGTCTCCAAGGGCCTACTTATTTTTTTCAATGTTTTCTTTTTTATCTTTCTTACTTGAGCTGAATGACTTATTTGTCTTCAAATTTACTTTATTAGTTTATATTTTATTTTAGTGACAATTAGTATAATGTGATTTAACTAGGGGGTTGTAAAGTCCTTGCTGGGTGGAAGTTCAGAACTGCTTTATATCTTATATGTTAGCTGTGTTTTTTTTTTTTTTTTTTTTTTTTACTTGAACTAGTTATGTGTAATTAACTAGGTCATCTAGGTACCAATGCTGAGCTTAATGACAAATGTGGTGCATTTTTTTCCTAGCTCATCTCTCTCCTCACTCTCTAGTTGTCTAGTTTTTATAGCATTCCCCTGTTACATCCTATCATGCCAAGCTGGTCATAATTTTGGTTGCTCTCAGGGCACACTTAGAAAACTGGGTGTGATGGTCTCTTGTACAGTGTTGATGCCCCCTCAGCTCTTGGAGACTTCAGTTATTTATACTGTTTCCTTATTAACCCCCATTTTACCTATACTAGCTTTCTGGTTTTTGTGAAATCATAAATAAAGCCATTCACCACAGAGCTCAGGACTGTTGCAGACCTGGTGGAGTGGCTCAGGAGAAAAGGTATAGAATTGTCAAATAGACATAGCATGATAGTTGAGCTCTGTAGCTTAAGTGAGCATGTGTGTTATATATCATATACCAAATCCCTCGAAAGCTTAATAACTTAATACTAGATAGATTTATTATGTCATATGGGTTTTGAGAAAACAGCTTCTTAGATGGAGATTTCTGTGTTATGTTATTTTATGAGAATGATATCACTTTGCCATGAGGTCACAGTGCTGAAAACCTGAGCAGGATGGTAAGTTCTCTTTGTAAATACACCATTGTTCAGATACAGGTCTTCAGGTTCTTGCTCCATGGCCCCCTGCAGAACTACTTCTTAAAGCATGGCTAGTCCATAGAGTAAGGAGAGTTATAGACAGGGAGACAGAGATTCATGACTGACTAAAATCACAGCTGTGAATCTATCTTGTCCTGGACTTTTCCTGGAGGGGAGGCTTTTGGTTACAGTCTTGGTCTCATTGCACACAGTGGGTCTGTTTGAGTTGTTTATGTGTTCTGGCTTTAATTTTGGTAGATAATATGCACCTAGAGACTCACCCATTTTGTCTGTGCTTTTCAGCTTTTTTGGAGCATACATTTTCCACTATTTTTAAGGAAGGTTTTCTAACATGGATCTGTGGCAAAGATACCCTTTCATCTCTAATTGTATTTGTGTGTGTGTGTTGTTCATGTTTTTGTCAGATTGTCTAGGGATTTGTTATAATATCATACTAAGTTCACGTAAATGAACCCCCTTTCTTACAGCACCCGTAATGATTGGCTGTGAACGGTTTGGAATCTAAATGACTAGATGGCTAGTTTACTTCCATTTTGAAAGCACTTTGAAGCTGTTGATAGGTCTGAACACTACCACCTAAGTCTCTAAGTTGAGTTATTTTGCAATTCTTAGATAAATTCACAGATATAAATGAATCTTCAGTGTCACATTTCGATTTAGTAATAGCCTGAGAATCTATTTTGTTTTGTTTTGTTTTGTTTTGTTTTTTGAAAGACCTCAGAACACATAGCTGTCTTAGAATGGAATGGCTTTCTTCAGTTAATAGGATCCCCCTTCCCACCTCCCATCTGGCCTTGAGTAATTTGAACAGTGTACATTTGTATCTGGGACTGACATGGTGTAAATCCACTTTGTATACTCCATTCCTATTCTCCAGGAACTCCTGAGAAATTAAGTGTCCACACAGCAGTGGAGATGGCTCTTATACTTGTCTTTTGGAGTTCCTGTTCTTATTCTCTTTGCTTTTTTTTTTGTCTCTTTATTATTTATGTCATAGACTTAATACAAGAGCTAGCTTTTGGTTGTAGCTGTGAACCTTAAAATGTGTCTAAATTCCATGGAGACCCAGAATAGAAGGTTGCTGAACATATTGAGATGTGTTTGCCTTTAACCTGTATTTGTAACAGCAGCAACAAGAATAAAATGGTCTCTGTGAGAGAATTTCTAGACCCCTTTGAATGCATCAGTGAATTTTCCCATGGTGTTTGGAAATAGTTTTGTCAAAAGGATATCTTTTATCCTAGTGTTTACTAGGAAACTCACTCATGAGGGTGCCTTTGGAACACTGGTGTTTGTGGAACTCAATGAGAGCAAAGAATAACTGTGTCTGTTGACTTGGTCTTTCTGTCCCTGGCATAGAAATTTGAAACTACAGTCTTCTGTTGGAGATTTCATTTCTCTTTGGCATCCAGTCTAGCTACTTACCCAGCATCTGAACCAATCTTCCTCTTTGTTTATGGCCTGGATGTCTGCCTGTATTCTTCTAAGGACCCGGCAATGAAAATGACTTGACATCTCCCATGCTTTTCAATATGCCAAGGTACCACATCAACAGAAAGAATAATCAAGTAAAGTATTTAATTTTGGTGAACAACTTTAGTAATTAAAGCTCCTTAAGGATTAATATGCCAAGGTATTATATCTCCAGCAGCAAGAATACCAAGTGATGTGTTTAATTCTGATGAAGAGCTTTAAGGATTAAAGCTTCCCTCCTGTGTGGAAGGTAGGAAGGCAAGAGTCAATGAACTGCTAGGTTACCTCAGTTTCCCCAAAGACTGGCATCAGTTATTGTGAAGAGGAATAGACTTTGTTATTTTTGAGACTTGCATAAACGTCAGAAGAACCCTTTTGTATTTTTTGTGTCAAGATAATATTTTCCAGTCCACATACTATCTTAATACTGCTCAAAATTAAGACCCATTCCTCTGGAAAACAGAGAAAAGCTCATTCTTAAAGCTCTTTGATGCCTTGCATAGACTCATTTGTTTCTTTGGGTCTTATGATAGTTAATGTTGGTTGTCAATTTGATATCCATGGAATCAACAGAGGACATACCTATAGGTAAGTGTATGAAAGTGATTTCAGGAAGAACTGGCTAAGGGAAGAAAGCCTTTCTTCACAGTGCAGGCACAGATAAAAAAGATCTATAAGAAAAAGGAGGGCTCACCTTTGATCTTTGCTGGTGTGTAAATCGATTACTCTTCTTTTCTCTTTCTTTCCTTGTTGTCTTATGGATCTTGGTTTTTGTTTTTTTGTTTTTTTTTTTTGTTTGTTTTTTTGGATCTAAACTACACTGATACCAGAATAAATGTGCTCACCAGCAAGGAGAAGCAATAGTGGGTACTTGGTCAGGGTCCCAAGGTTTGAGTAGCAGTACTGAGACACACACTTGACTTTCTATTATTGGGAGTTTTGTGAACCTTACTTCCCTTCACTAAAGTTCTCAACCTCAGTTCTGAAAAACAGGGAGGATGGGAGACACTGTGAGTACTTGGGTGAGATAAGGAGTTTCCCTTGTAGAAAAGGGTGTAAAAAGGCTAAGTGGTGCTTGGTTGGTTAAGTGCTGATCTCTCAGCTTAAAAAGCTGTAGGTGAGGGACTGGAGAGATGGCTCAGCTGCTAAGAGCACTGACTATTCTTCTGAAGGTCCTGAGTTCAAATCCCAGCAACCACATAGTGGCTCAACCATCTGTCAAGAGATCTGATGCCCTCTTCTGGTGTTTCTGAAGACAGCTACTTACATATAATAATGAATAAATCTTTTTTTTTTTTTTTTTTTTTTTTTTTTTTTTTTTTTTTTTTTTTTTTTTTTTTTTTTTTTTTTGGTTTTTTGAGACAGGGTTTCTCTGTGTAACCATGGCTGTCCTGGAACTCACTCTATAGACCAGGCTGGTCTTGAACTCAGAAATCCACCTGCCTCTGCCTCCCAAGTGTTGGGATTAAAGGCGTGCACCACCACCGCCTGGCCTAAATAAATCTTTTTAAAAAATTAAAAAAAAAGCTGTAAGTGACACTGGTAACATGACAAATAAGACAGTGGCATTTCTGTCCTTTGGAACTTAATCTTGGCCTTGGTTATTTAAGACTAACTATACAAAGTAGCTTTGATTACATATCCTGATCTATACTATCTGGTTGTATAATTTTACTTGGCATTCTGGGTAATGTGCATATTGATGGATTCATGTTGATTGAGGAGTTGCAGCCAATCCACAGAATGAATGAGAGCTTGTGCTTTTCATATAGAAATGTGAGGGAAAATGCTGAGTTGAGAGGAGAATGTATCTGTGTACAGAAAAATTGGAAGTAAGACCACCAGTAGAGTGCTAAAAGGAGAATATTTTATAACTTAGGAAGTGTCATGATTTCATTTCACCAGTAAACAGGAGTAGTATTCACTTTGATGTGCTAAGAGTCCCCCTCACTGTCAAGGACCTGATTCTGAGTTTGGGGACTCTTTTCCAAGTACATGCAGACTCCTGAAAAGGTCCCCTTGTCCTTCTCTTTCCTACCCAGCACTCTACTAGAGAAGGCTGAGTTTCTGATAGCCATGGTCCTACTCTACAGTTCTCTAATTTGCATGTGTTACTATTCATTCATTCTCCACTCTAAATGCACTGACTTACCTTGGTTTATACTAGTTTTACTTAGTTTTTAACCCAGTGCAAAGAATTAACATTTAACTCTAGCATTGATCTATGTCTCTGGATATATATTTTGCTATTATTTATTTATCTTCAAATTTTATTCAGATGGGTTTTCACTACGTAGCTCTGACTGGTTGGAATGAACATGATGTAGACCACGCTAGATTTGAAGTTCTAGAGATCTGCTTGCCTCTGCCTCCCCAGTGCTGCGATTAAGGGCATGGGCCACTGTGCTTGACCCTTTCAGAATGTCTTAGTATGACTGAGTACCAGACACTTGAATGAATGTGCAGAAGGAAACTCGAAAGGCGGCCTGTAATATAAAGAAATCATTTTGATGGGAGTAAACGCCTGTAAGTGAATGTTCAGCAATGAAGCCAGCCACTTATTTCAGAAAATCATAGTGATTACTCTTTACCCGCTATGTATTACTCCAGCACTGGGTTTTGCAGAACATGTTGAGCTTTTTGCCAACTCATTCCTCTTTAAGTCATATGAACAAGACAATTTAAATGTGTGATGGATAATCCAATTAGAGAAGTAGAGAGCTTTCTTGCTGTACTATGTTGCTTAGTCAATAAACTGAGACACATAGATCATGTGAAATAACAGATGGATAATCTGCAGAGTCAACAAGCATGGTAGTGAGGTCCACTGAGTGTGAGCAACTCCCTGTGAAAGAATGATATAGTTAAGTCCCTTTTGCTATTCAATTATTACAGTAATTCCAAAATTGAGCTCTTACTTGACGCCAGGAAATCTCAGACTGATATCTGCTTTCATAAATAAAGCTTTATTGGCACACAATCACATCATTTGTTTAAATATCATCTGTGGATATTTCCTTGCTGTAATGGCAGATTTACCACAGGGACTACATGGCCTATAATGCTTAAAAGATTTACTTCCTAGTCACTTATAGAAAGCTACTTACCTGTGCATCATATAATTTAGTTCTCAAAATATCCTCGGGTGACTGCAGTTATCTCTACCTTACAGTGCTATAATTTGAATGTGAGATATCTTCCACAGGCATTGACCTCTAGCTGTTGGTACTGTTTTTGGAAGTTATGGAACTTCTGGGAGTGTGGTCTTGCTTGTACAGGGAGGTTACTGGAGATAGGCTTTGAAAGTAAGGTCTACTGGTTCTAGACAATATCCTCTCCTTGATTGCTCAAAATATGAATAAACAAGCCAGGCATGGTGGCACACAGGAAGGTGGAGGCAGATCTCTATGAGGTGGAGGCTAGCCTGGTGTATAAAATGAGTTCTAGGACAACCAGGGCTACATAGAGAAGTCCTATCTTTAATCACCACCACCACCACCACCACCACCACCACCACCACCACCACCACCACCACCACCACCACCACCACAACAACAACAACAACAACAACCAAACAAACCTCCCCCCAAAAGTGAATAAGCTATGTAGCATGCTCCAGCCACTATACTGTTCTTGTCATGATGGACTGAGATATCCTGAAACTGTGAGCCAAAAAACAAAACAAAACAAAAGACAAAACCAAAACACTTTCTGTTACCCTGTTTTCTATCACAAGATTTGCCATAGTGACAAGATAATTAACTAACAAAGTCAATAGGTAATGAGAGTGAGTCTATAGCTGAGATAAACCTGACCAGGCAGTTTATATGTGGTTTCTGGAAGAACATGAGAGTTTGTGGCTCTGGGATGGAGGAGCCCTAGAATGCTATCATCAGAACTGAATGAAGAATTCAGATGAGAGTTGGACCATAATGCTGTCAAAAATATGGACAGTCAAGGCTGCATGCATGAGGTTTCAGTGGGGAACAAGAAATCTATCAAGAACTGGTCTAAAAGGACACTTGTGCTACATTTTGGCAAAGAATCTATGTTTTGACTCAGTCCTCAAAGTTTGAGTAGGACTGAACAGAAAACTAATGGATTAAGTTAATTGATGAGAGAAATTTCAAGATAGTGAAACATGTAGATTATGGCATTGTTACTGTTTTATGCATTTAGTCATACTTACAGTGATCAAAAGGCACAAATAGGAAGATGTAAAAATGAATGGTTTACATAGGAAAGTGTGTGAAGGTAGTTTAAGTTTTGCACAGGGCAAGGTTTATAATTCTTAGAAAAGATTATCATCATTGAAACCATCGGCACCATTGAGAAGCAGTACACTTTGCACTTGGGTAATAAAAAATGGTATCTTGAGGTGAATACCTATCAAAACCTCCAAGGTATAAAGCCACAAATTCACCTAGGATACTTTCATTTAAGAAGAATGCACTTAAGAATATAGATACTTCCTGGCCCTAGAGGCTTGGCAAGTATGTCACGTTGTGCTTCAATAAATGAGAGGTGCTTCAGAGAGGAGAGAGGCTATGTCTATACTTCCTGTTCTTTCCTGTGAACATCTGAATGATGAGTACCCTAACATTTCCTGAAAAAAGCAAGCCTGAGATGACTGCCTGCCACTATGCAGACCTGACAGGTTACCAGGGCAGGGCAGGGCAGGGCAGGGCAGGGCTGGGAATGAGCCAGAAACTAGAAGAACCCCTCCTTGGACCTCAGGCCTCTGGTGGGAGTGAACCCAAGACAGATGACCCTCATATGGGGCCACTCAGGCAGCTCTGGGCAAGGAGTGAGCCTGAGATGACCATAAGATGAATGCCATGGGGCCTGGACAGTGAGATAGCTTGAGATGACCACCAGTCCAGTGATACACAGGCCTGGGGAGGCAACCCATGCCTGAGATGACCCCAGCCCAGTGCCATAATGCATGACTGGGGTGTTACACTCCTGAAAAAACACTTTTGAGATGATACCAGGCACACAGAAACCCCAGGTGTCACTAAGAGGAACAAGTAAAGGAATAGAAGTGGTAAAGGAATAGAAGAGAAAGAGAAGCAGAAGGGTGTGGGCAGAATGAAGAGGGGCAGAACTGTAGACTTGAGGGTAGTGAGGAACAGCCTGATGTGATGCCACTTGGGACCATAGTGGGGTCCTGGCCTGTGCCGCCACTATGTATCATATTAGGGTCTGTTGCCAAGGGTCTGTTTTTACCAAAGGCCACACAGACATGCCTGGTCTGGGCTGCCACCTTGGTAACATGTTTATGTCTGAGGGCTATACAGAACTGGCCCAATCCGTCACCTGGGCATTCTGGAAAAGCTGATCCTGTGGGCATGATAGCAATAGAGCTGTCCCAGCCCCTCACCAACTGTAGCACTTAGGGGAGCAGATATTCAGGTGAGTGAGCCCCAAAAGCATGAGTGTGGGAGAGCTGGCCCTGCCACCTGTCTGCCATGTGATGACATGGGCAATGGAGAGATCTCCCTACCTCTCATCCCTTACTAAATGCCATGTGTATGGTAGGCAGGAGAGCTGGCCCTGTCCCTCACTAGCTGTAGCACTTAGGAGAGTGGGCTCTGCACCTTGCCTGAGCAGCACAGTAGAACTCATTCTGATGACAGGGAAATGGGCCAGATGGTCCTGAAGGTGTGAGTGTGGGAGAGATGGCTCTGTCTCTGTCTACTGTGTAGGGGTGTTGAGGGAGTGATACCTTCTACCCCTTTGCCATAGTCACCATCAGCAAGTTAGGAGAGCTGGTTCCAACAGCTCAGGAGAGCAGGAGAGCGATCCATGATCCTCACTTGCTGTAGCACTTGGGAGAGCATGCCCCACACCTCTCCTGGGCAGCACAGTAGAGCTGACACTGATGGTGGGAGGCACTTGTGAACTGACTCTGAGGGTCTGAGTGTGGGAGAGCTGGCCCCACAACTTGTCTGCTATGTTGTAGTATGGGCAAGAGAAAGATGCCCTTCCCAACCCTCACCCCTTGGTACCTACAACTGGTAGGTGAACTGGCCTTGGAGTCCTGAGAACAGGAACTCTGCCTTTGCTCCTCACCTGCTGCAGTACTCAGGAGAGCTAGCCCTGTACCTCACTAGGATAGCACAGTAGAGCTGGCCCTTGTTGCAGATAAGTTGACCCTCAGGGCATGTACTCAGGAGATCTGTCCCTGTCTCTTATCTGGTGTATGGTGGTGCAGATGAAAGAAAGATGCCTTCCTCCCTTCCCTCCTCCCCTGCCATATATGGCAGGTGGGGCAGCTGGTCCTGGGGTCATGAGAATGGAAGAACCATTCCTGTCCCTCACTAGCTGCAACACTAGAGAGAGCGGGCCCTACACTTTACCTGGGTAGCAAGGTAGAGCTGGCCTTAGTTGCAGATGAGCTGGCTCTGAGAGTGGAAAAACCAGTGGACTGGCCACCTAGGAGACCTCTCAGGCTTAGACACAGGACTTTGAATCGGCTCACTTCAACATCTACCACATCAAAGAATTTTTGGATTGTATAAAGAGGCTGGTCTTACAGATTCAAAGCTACAGGATCTCCATGACACAGGGCAACAACAAGATATCTGAGAGGAGTCCCAGCTAGGTTCCAGTATTCCTAGAGTAGCAAAAGTCCAGGGACTTCATGCCAGACTAACAAGTCATTGCAATGGATATTTGCAATGTGGACAAAGGGGTATACCGTGGGACACACCGTCACGCACTACAGATTCCACAATGAAATTTTTTTCTCTACAGGGCAGGGGGGAGATTGCAAGGATGGAAGGCAGGTATGAGAGGATGAAGAGATAAGTGAGTTTGGGGTATATAGTATGAAATTCACAAAGAACCAATAAAAAGCAAAAAATAAAACAGTAAAACATCAACGATAACAACAAAACAAGCAAACCAAAAGAGTATAGAACCTCGAGGGAAAGAGACACCTGGGGAAGTGTTTTTATTCAGACATTTTATTATTATCTTGAGGGCCAATGGAACATGGAATTATCTTCACAGTGGTTTTGTAGGCATGCAAACTTCAGGAATTTCGGGGTCACTGAGGCTTGCAGGAAGAAAAACTCATGAGGCCAGGCAATGTGTATGTAGTATGGTCAGGTTCTCAAGAGTATTGTACTCTTGAGACAGACACGTATGAATCTGTGAAGGTGAAGCATAAATAAAGTGCAGTGGGAGACCCCAGAGTGTTGGAGATATGAGGATCATGGAATGTCTGCCCAGAAGAGCTGTGCTTACAAAGTGGAACATCCCAAGAGGGAGGCCCAGGAACTTCAGATGGCATGACTGTAAAGGGATGTTACAGACTACTATCCCATATAGGTGCTGCATATACATATAATGAGCTCTACCTACTGGACATGGAACTAGAGGTTTTGGGTTATAGTTTTGCTTTCACCAAATGTTTCCCAGCTTTCTTCTTCCTGTTTCTCTTTGTTAAAATAGGAATTTCTAATTTGTACCACTGTATATTAGAAGGACGTAACTTTTTAAGTAAGAATTCACTTTTATGTTTTAAAATTTTTATTACTTATTTATGGTGTAAGTCTATGTATTTATATGTGTATGTGTGTGTAGGTTCCCACTCAGACCAGAATAAGGTATCAGATTCTCTGAAGCCAGAGTTATACATAGTTGTAAGCTGTCTGATGTAGATGCTGGGTAATAAACTCAGGTCCTCTGCAAGAGCAGCAAGTGCTTTTCACCACTAAGCCATCTCTCTGGCTCTAGTAATTTCAAATTTACTTTCCTTCCTTCCTTCCTTCCTTCCTTCCTTCCTTCCTTCCTTCTTTCCTTCCTTCCTTCCTTCCTCTCTCCCTCCCTCCCTCCCTTCCTCCCTTCCTCCCCTCTTTCCCTCCCTTTTTTTGTTCTTTTTTTCTTTATCTATCCATCTGTCTCAGTCAGGGTTTCTATTCCTGCACAAAATATCATGACCAAGAAGCATGTTGGGGAGGAAAGAGTTTATTCAGCTTAAATATTCACATTGCTGTTCATCACCAAAGGAAGTCAGAACTGGAACTCACACAGGGCAGGAAACAAAAGCTGATGCAGAAGCCATGGAGGGATGTTTCTTACTGGCTTGCTTCCTCTGGTTTTCTCAACCTGCTCTCATATAGAACCCAAGACTACCAGCCCAGGGATGGCACCACCCACAATGGGCCCTCCCTCCTTGATAACCAATCAAAAACATGCCCCAGGCTCATGAAGGCACTTCCCCAACTGAAACTCCTTTCTCTGTGATAACTCCAGCCTGTGTCAAGTTGACATACAAAACCAGCTAGTACACCATCCATTTATTTGTTTTAAATATTTCATAGTTAAGATAGTATCTTAAGTTTCAGAAAAGACGATGGGTATTTGAACAGTGTTGGGACAGGTAAGAGTGTGGTTTTCTCTGAAACAGAATCAAATGCATTTTGAATCACAACATGGCTGTGAGCTCATGGTAGTCAGGAATAAAACGTTATGGTTTGACTGTGACTGATTCTTCATGGGCTTGTGTGTTTGAAATGTGGTCCCTATCTGATAGTATTATTTTGGGAGGTTGAAAAACCTGTGATGCTGTGGCCTAGCAAAAATAAGTCATGGGGGTAGACCTTAAAGATGATACCATATTCTAGTTCTCATTTAATTTCTTTGCTTTCTGATCTTCAAAGATTTAAACAAAGCATGCTACAAGTTCAGACCACTTTGGAATAAACTAGTGCAGTTCTTATGCCTTTCTGCTGTGTGTGTGTATGTGTGTGTGTGTGTCTGTACATATAATCTTGAGCACATATAGGTTAAATAATTCCAAGGTTTCACAATCTGGAGTGAAACTATAACTAATAATATGGGCTGAGGCATTAGAATCCTATACTTTTAGTGACTACCCCATATTGTTCCTCTTATACTATAAGAAGGGTCTCTAGGAATCTTGAAAATAGAAAACAACTTTACATTTTACACTGTGTGTCTCACCAGCCTGTTTTAGATTATGTCTGGAGAGAAGATCAATTTGGATGAAGTGAAGAACATTTCTTCATGGGACATCAGCCATGAAGGAACGTGCTATGGACTGGATGTGTGTGTCCTCCCACAGTATGTATGTTAAGATTTTGTCTTCTATGTTGTTGACAACTAGAGTTGGGGCTTCAGGAGGTGATAGTATCATGTGTTAGAGTGCTTTCATTAGTGTCATTAATATGCTTATTGAAAAACACAGGGCAGGATACTTTCTCTTTTGGCTCTGTAAGTATACAGCACAATGGTGTCTATGGAAGAGGAAGAGTTGCCCTCATCAAACTCTGGGTCTGCTGCTGTCATGGTTTTTGGCCCTCTCAAAAAGAAATATTTATCTCTTATTTAAGGCACTGGTTTGCTAAGTCAGCCCTAACTAACTATAGCAGTATTTGTCTATTCTCTGAACTTTCGCTAGATATCCTAAAATGAACACTGCTAGGGTATTTCTTCCCAGTGGCCATGACTTTTACAGGATATTAGCATCTTGAATTTCCATAGGGAAAGCATTCCTCCCATGACCAATCACATGGAATGTGTGGGATTGACATTACCTTGATTCCAGTTTTGGCTCTGAATATCTCACCAAAAATTTTTCCCCTTAACCCATTGTGACTGGTTCAGAGACAGTCACAAGAGTTAATCTACTCCAACCAGAGTGGAGCTTACTGCCAGTGATGAAAACGCATAATTGCTTTCTTCTTTACTGAGGTTGGTTCTTGGAGGTTACAAGGCAAGGAATTCCATGAGAAGAACCCTTCAATTCCTGGGCAGCTGCCACATGGAACTTGAAGGTGGAGTTACTCAAGTGTTAGCCCAGATCCTGAAGATAATTTTGTTCCCCAAGCTATTATTATATTTTGGATATAAAATGTTCCTCAAAAGACCTGCTATTTTTGTTGAAGACCTGTTCACATCTGGTATATCTAGTAATTGAGTAATGATTGCACCATTAGGGCTCTGAACTACTCAATAGAATCATCCCTGGATGGATTCACAATGTGATGGCATTGTTGGGAAGTAGTATAAAGTAAAAGGTAAGGCTGTGGCTGAAGTGGGTCACTTGGGTATACCCTGGAAAGATGCAGTTCATTCCTTGACCACTCTGCTGTTTCTTTACCTCCCTGTTGCCATGAACTGAGTCCTGAGTCGCTGTGCTCTTTATCTCTCTGCCATAGTGTTCAAACTCAGCTCAGGCAGACAGTGATGGGGCCAAGCGACCACGAACTCAAGCTTCAGAAACAAAGAGCCAAAACCAATCTTCCCATTTTTAAAACTGTCTCTTTGAAATCTTTATCACAGAGAGAAAGTTAGCATAATTCTTTAGTTACATAAATCAAAAAGACTGATTTGCTCTCTTCATGCAAGCAAATTTGAAGTTTGAATTTTCTGTTGCTTCCCTGTTAGAAGCAGTAAGCTGTATAGTATCAAGACTATGGAACTTTCTGTTTGAAGGCCTGGCTCTTCAAAGAGGTACTTTTGTGTTCCTGCACATTGCTCCTAACATGGGTGAGATGTTCTCTCGGTTGAAGAAAGGGCTTTGACTCCTTTTTCTTGTAGAAATGTTGGGAAGATGAAACCATACACTCTCCGTGTCCACAGTTATAGAGAAAGAGAGGCATCTCCCTGTAGGGTTGACATCTTGTAGATCACTGCCAACTCTACTCTGTTCAGAAAACAGAGGAAAATACTATATTTGCTAAAATTCAGAAGCTGCCCATATTTTTTAGGCTTGGTCCTTGGTCAATGAAATACTTTGCATAGGAAATTCTTGCTCAATAAATTATGCTTTCCAGTGAGAGATCCCACAGGGCATAACAGCTTTCACGCTATTGAAAGTGTTAAGGACTCAGTCATGCAGTTGCTTTTCCAGGGAGGATGCATGGATCATCCAGAAGATGCATCACCATGAGCATCATCTTTGCATAAGTACCGTTCATCACACCAGAAGGGTACCAAGCAACAGAGTGGACGCACCACAGACATCCACTAATTAAAACACTCCTATATCCACGTGAGTTGTGGTTCCTCTTTTTTTTTTTTGCATAGGAGAAGACAGATATTTAGAGAGACTCAGTTTCCTAAGGTCATGCAGTTAGTCAAGAACCGTGCCGAAAGCCAACCCCTTCTTTTCAGCGCAGCATATCGGCCTCCACTGAGGGGAGCTTTAGAATTAGACCTGGAAGTTCTGATCTCATTCCATTGCTTTGGCAATTCAACACAAAGGCCCCAGTCCAACCTTTTCCCTTTTGTGTCTCAGTAAGTAATATTTCATGCCTCTCCCCTCTGATCCCACCCTCATTGCCGGATTCTGGAACTGTCTGCGTGTTTCTGGTCTATAGTTCAGCGTCTCTCCCCAGGCATTTGAGAAAGGCATTCTCCACGAAAAGGGAAAACACATTTTATTAAAGCAAACATGCAGGCCTCAGCACTTTTACTTATCTTATTTATACACTGCAGTGCAGCTTTCTATGACCTGGTGATTATCATTTCCCAGAGCTATCATCATTTTAAAGCTACCTGTTCATCCCGCTTCAGCAGATGGTACTCTGTGCAGAGTACTGTAAGGGCTTTAAAGCAAGCAAAACAAACAAACAAAGGGATTATGAGAGGTTGGGTCAGCTGGCAAAAGAACTCACTTGCCTTTGTGTCCTGACTCAGTTACCTTTCAACTGGGGCTGTCAGGGGAAAAGGGGACACCTAGAGGTTGCTACCCAACCTGGAGACATTTATTTAGGTGTGCTTCTTTTTCTCTCTCACCCCATCAGTTGGTAGTGTGGAGTAGGTGGTGAGCATCCACTTGGTTAAAATGTTCTTTCATCTGATCTTCCTAGTCAAATCTCTGTCCTTCTTCTATCTGTCTGCTCTGCAGGTTTTGAGTGCCGACCCTGTGCAGGGTGCTGTTGGGGTGTGAGGTCTGATGGCCACAAATGCCACTATGCCCCTAGGTTAAGCGTTTACTGCTCTCCAACATCTCAGTCTTTCCTTCAGTGAAATGAAAATAAGGTCCAAAAGCTGTTCCCTCTTAAAAAGCAAAGGGGTCAGAGCTTGTAAATGTCCTTACGGGTAGATGTGTCTAATGTTACAAGCAAACCAGGCTTATTCAGGAAGCGTGGGGTCCACAGAGACCTTCCCGCTGACCGACAGTTCTGTCAGTGGGCTTCTCTGGCTGTACGAGGCCCAAGCTTTCTTTTTTCTCTGTCCTCAAGTTCTCTGGTTTCTAATGCCTTAGAGCATGTTGCTCAGCCTGCTTTCATCATTTCTCCTTATAAAAAGCCTCTTAAAACATTATTTCCTAGTCCTTCTCAACACTGTGAAAATTTAACACCACAGAAATACTGGATACATGGCGATGTTCCTGACCCCTGGGAAGAAGAGAACTAACCACTGTAATATCTAAATTTTCTGGCTTCAAGAGCCAAAAATTTTAACCTTTGGGAGTTACATTGTCCCTCCTCTCCATGGGAAATATATATACCCAAGAGTGACGGTTTAGCGCAAGTGGCTTTTAAAAACTTATGTAAACCCTATGCAAAATATTAAATTGATAAAAAAGCAATATTTTAGGCAGCCAATGAGAAAACAAGCTATTATCCTAGCAGTCTCTCAAAGGTCAACATGGGATGCACAAAACACTAACACACCTCCTGTGATTTTACTTTTTATTATAGTTTTACAATATTTTTGATAGCATGGTGATTCTTAGAGTTTCATTTTCCTCATCTGTTAAATAGATAATGGACAGAGCTAGTTACCTCAGAAGATCACCAGTGTACAGGATGAGCTATAAAATTCCACTCTGTTTTCTATGCCTTTCAGTCGCCCTTATAGTTTCTTCCATTGATCATGGCAACTCTGGCTTGGACATTCAGCTGACAATAGCTGCTAAGAATGCCCTGGCCAAAGACAACAAAGGACTCCGGCCTAACTCTGAGTGGCTGTGTTATACTTTTCTTGACATTGTTCAAGGAATGTCAAGGAATTTTAAAGAATGAACAGTTCAAGGGTATTATGGTAACTGAACTGTGTTACCTTGTCATGAAACCTTGCCTTTTGTTAAGAGAGAGAGAGAGAGAGAGAGAGAGAGAATGAGAGAGAAGAAGAAGAGGAAGAAGAAGGAGGAGGAGGAGGAGGAAGAAGAAGAAAAAGAAGAAGAAGAATAAGAAGAAGAAGAAGAAGAAGAAGAAGAAGAAGAAGAAGAAGAAGAAGAAGAAGAAGAAAAGAAAGAAACTAGTAGATCTAATTATTAGCTTTTCATATCCTGAGCAATATAAATTCTACCTTATAAAATCATATGTTTTTAAGTAAAAACTACCCATTTTATAAATAGAAGCACAAAGTATTATTTTATAATAAACAAACACAGTGTACATTATCTGATAGGATTTGGCAGCACACATCATTTTTTTTTTGGTTGTTTTGGATGCACATAGTCTGTAAATATATTAAATTGTGCTATCTTGAATATAACCACAACATCTTTTTTCTTTTTTAAAAAGAATTATTTATTTATTTTATGTATCTGCATACACTGTACTGTCCTTAGACACACCAGAAGAGGGCATCGAATCCCATTACAAATGGTTGTGAGCCACCATGTAGTTGCTGGGAATTGAACTCAGGACCTCTGGAAGAGCAGTGGTGCTCTTAACTGCTGAGCCATCTCTCTAGCCTAACCTCAACTTTTAAATATTAACTTCCATGCCTTTTTCAAAGTGGTAGTTAGGAATGTCTTTTCATAAAGGTAGGAGGTGACTTCCTAGGGCTTGACATTCAGAGTGGGCAATAGTTTTGTCTTGTTTGAGTTATTTGGGGGATTATGCTGTGGTCTTCAGTGGGACTGTCAACGAAGGCCCCAGGGTAAAAGAAATGATGATTGTCCTGGTTAGTGCTAAGTGCCTACTTGACAGATTCTAATATTATCTAAGAGACAAACATCTGAGTGTGTGAGGAAGGGGTTCAAAAGAGATGGGGAGATCCATGGTGTTACTGTCCATGAGGTGAGCTGAGGACCCAGATTGCAGACAGGAGAGAGTGAGCAGAACTCCAGCATTCATTGCCCGAGCTGTGTGACCAGCTGCCTCGTGCTCCCACTGTCACACAGTGTGACCAGCTGCCTCACGCTTCCACTGCTGTATCTTCTCTTCTAGGATGGACTCTACCTTCAAAGGTCAGAAAGCCTAGGTAAGCCCTAATCTTGTGTTGCCTTTGTTAGGCATTTTGTCACAGCAAGGGGTAACTGACACATGGATTCCAAATACCTCTCTCCCTCCCTCATATAGTGTGTCTCAAAGAAGAAATGAAAGGAAGACAGAGAAATCGAGAAAATAGGGAAAAATAAAACCATTATTGGTTCATTCTTTAAAATTTCTGCTAGGGAAGAAAGGAGAGAGAGAGGAGAGAGAGAGAGAGAGAGAGAGAGAGA
>NW_022196900.1:14827669-14832669 GCF_008632895.1 Mastomys coucha
AGAAGGAGGAGGAGGAGGAGGAGGAGGAGGGAGAGAGATGGAGGGAGAGAGAAGGAGGGAGAGAGAGAAGGAGAGAGAGAGAAGGAGGGAGAGAGAGAGAGGAGGGAGAGAGAGAGGAGGAAGTGGGGAGGGAGAGAGAAATTGACACTAAGAGTTGATAAAACTGAAGTTCTACATCACAGATTCACATTTGGACATTCAGTTCTGAGACCTGCATCCAGAGTCCTTATCGCTTTGCTGTGGAGTCACAATCACTAATGGAATCTGCTAGCTTTTCACATGCTGAAATTAGCTTGGATTCTCTCCCTAAACACATGTTCCAAAGCCATATGGGAATTCTGCACACTGATCCTGGCAAGCAGTCACTGCTATGGAGGAGGCTTGTGGACCCACCTAGAGGGGTAGAGAACTGTCCCCATTGAGGAGAGCCCCCTTCCTTCTCCATGATGAAGAGGATGCGAAGGGCACTTTGCCTGAGTGAGAAGAATCATTTGTGCTCTGGGATCTGTTTGCTTCTCTCTTATGAAACCTGATACCTGTTTGGATGAGACACTTCCTTGGATACTTCGCAGAAATTGAGCCCTTAAGCTTTTAACAAGAAATTCTGGGTCGACTTGCCTTAAACCTCTGGGTGGAACTTGGAAACCCTGAAAGTTTCTTGAACAAATCTAAAAACAAGCCCTTTCCAGGAGCTTACTCAAGTATTCGTTGTTTACTATTTAAGAGTCATCATCCTTAGTTGTCCAGCGTTTTTCCTCCGCGTCCCATTATCCCTCTATAGTCCACTGCTTTCCATGTCTTTTTCTGTTTCTCCCCTTGGCATCTCCCTTTTCTTCCCATCTCCTTCCTTCTCTCTTTCTCCCACTTATTCGCTTACACACATGGTCCCTTTCTACTCTTTCTGTTTCCCATTCTCAAGAGACTCGTTCCAGGGCCCCCCTCCTCAGAGAGCGCCAGGTTGGAAGATAAGTGTGCAGGAGAAGGAAGTGTGCCTTCTTCCTCACTCACAGTGACGATTAAATGGCGTCGCCAAGGCCAGCCTCCTTCATCATCGTTTTTAAATACTGTCAGTGTCAACTTGGACGGAATTATCCTGTCCCACGCGTGAGTGGACTTAGTCATTTTTCACACTGTGTGATGTGAGAACCTCAGAATCATTTTAGAGAGTAAATGAGTCCCCACCTCATTTAAATGTATACCCAGAAACCCTTCCAGTATAGCAGACAGCCCTAGTTATAAAAGGTGGGGTGGGATGTATTGGTGGATGTAAAAACTGTCCTTAGCATAGATGAGGATTTGAAGGCAGGTTGGTGTAACAGGCTTTGATTCCCTAAGAGCACACAGTGAGTAAATTGTAGTCACTCACAGTGGGATTCTACTCTGTACCTCATCCATTCTTCAGGTCTACAAAATTCCCAGGCGCTAAAGGGGCCCTTCTAAGTGAGTGTACATAGCTGGCTATTTCTCATGTGGTTTGCATTTCTGTATCAGAGAGATGATATCCCCATATAAAGCAGAGACCCTGACTGCCTCTTTGATAAAGGCATTCCCTTCCTGTCACCTCTTAACTTCTTTAATTGCTTGTGATAGATAATCCACTGAACTCCTGGATTCATATCTTGCAGCTACAGGATGCTATGAGAATTTTATTCCCTGGATGGTTTTCTAGAGAACGAATTGGGGAAAGAGATGGCTATAATGCGGATGTTAGGGCCACTAACACTTTACATGAAGAGACTGGGGTCTGATGGTTCTTATATCTAAAAAAGGCCCTGGGTTGACATCAACTCTCAATTGGTAGTGGGATTAGGTAACAGAAACCCAAAGTACAGAAAAGTCAACTTTTGTGCCTATAGGCATTTGCCTTTCAAGACATATAGTTCATTGTCCAGAGATCTGTGACCTCAGCTGTCATTTCTTGCTCTTTTTATTTTTATATTTAATTGAATTTAGTTTTTTATTCTTGTACCCATCCCTCCAATGGTTAATCTCTTTAAAAGCTCAGCTCAAATAGCAATTAAAAAAACAACTGACTAGTTCTCCTGGCTGGTCCGCTCATCTTCTCTGACACTTGCTGCCCTCAGTTCTGGATACTGATTTCTTTTTCTCTGCCAGGCATTAGCTCTCTCACAGCAAGGATGATGCCTTTTCCATCTCTGTGCCCCTAGCCTAGTACCTGACACAGTCTAGGTGTCAGTGAATACTGAATGTTCTCTTCTTCTTGAAGAGCCAATTTGTGAAAAGCCTCTGAGAAAAACAAGTATTTTGTGCTCCATGTTAAGACTTTCTCAGATTTCATTCAGGTATGTGCTTGGGAAAAAAAAATATCAGAAACCATGACATGGAGAAGGGTTATAAATTATTTAAGCAAAGTCAAAGGATGCCGAACATCCCTGAGAAGTCATCAATCCTAATTTAATAGGAGGGAGAGAAGTTTCACATTTCAGACGCTGCCTTTATGGTTGGGAGGGTAATGCCGTATTGACCAATTGTTCATGCCCAACATTTTTTTCCCCTCCCCTTTTCCATCTGTGAACAACAATCTCATTGATGTTGGGAGATGTTCGTGGACATTGAAAGCATTTCACTTTGTTGTTTAAAGAAGGCTTTGTCCTGAAGGCATGAGCTTATTCTTTCACACGAGGTGGAAAGGCAACCGAGAAAGCCTCCTTATGTCCTTGGGATCACATTGTAGGAGCTCTTTCTTGCAGCCATAAAAGCCTTTGGAAGGGACCTTTCATTATAAGGCCTTCACGTTAAGTACTGCACACGGAGAGGGGAGCTAAATCCCAATTTACCCTGCTGCATTCCTCAAGATTTGTTCCCTCCCAGTGTCTGCCCTGTGCAAGCTCCATCAGGCCACTGCAGACCAAGCCAGAGGATTTGAATATTAATGCCATTCAGGTTTCCTTGTGAGACTCTGCCTGCAAGCCCATGCCTGAACCAGAGAATAAAGAGAATAAAGAGGAGTCAGAAGACGAGCACAAATCATGTCCAACTGCCCAGCTCTACGAGGGTGTGGAGAATGCTTTCTGGAGGGATGTGCTCATGGCAGAATGAAAGCTTGTCGTTCAGGAGACAAAACAAAATCAGCTCCTTCCCATGTAGTCAGATACATTCTTGATGAGAGTCCAGGTCTCACAAAAGAATGTCGCAGATTCCTTCCACTCACATGAGGCATCGAAATGTTGATCTGGAGAAACAAAGAAGTGGAAAAAGAAAAATGAGTTTGTTGTCAGATTGAAATACCACATTTTTCGTATTGCTGGCTGTGGTGTCTGTAATTCTCATCTGTCATTTCATCGTGCGTGTGCATGTGTGTGTGTGTGTGTGTGTGTAATTGCCCCCTTCAAACCTGCAAAACATTGCAAAACTGGATTTAAATATTTCAGGCGGACTGCACCAAGCATTTGCATTCCTCTGACTCATTCAGAGAAAAGACATCTGAGCAGAAATACTGCAGATAAAAGAGAAACCATTAATCCAAGGAAGATTACTGGCACAGAATCTTTATCCTGTACCCTTCCTGAACCGAGACAAAGATCTCACTATGTACATCCCTCTGGCTTAGCTTCAGATAGTAAGCAATATAGAAGTGTAGACACAGTCCTTTTTAAAGGCGCACTGCATGTGCCTGAATGCTGAAGCATCACCCTTCTGCTGGGTTCTTGCTTTCCTGGGTGTCTGGCTTTCTTTCTCAGGGTCCTCTGCTCCTGCTTTTATTCCTTTCACGGTGGCTCTCTGAGGTCCTTGCCTTCCCCATGTGTTAGGATCGACTTAGGAAAAGACTTTTACAAGAAGTCCCAGGTGGTCCTAAGTGCCCTAGATTGAGTGCGGATAGGTGCTAAGTGTTCTGGGCTAAGTGCAAGTAGGCACAAAGCAGGCCTATACAACAACCAGTCTTGGTGTGATGCGGTAATTATTGGACTCTAGTTATGACCTCGCTTTCTTCGCCTGTAAAATGGGCAAATGCCAAGTCTTTATACTGTACTCCATGCTTCCCCATTGCCTTAGGTATTTTATCTATTGCTGTAATAAAATGCTGTGACAAACACAACTTCAGGGAAAAAGGATTTATCTGAGCTTACTGTTTGGGGGTTATAGTCCATCATGATAAGGAGTCATAGCAGCAGGAGCAGGATGCTGCCAGCCACACTGTATCCGCATTCAGGAAGCAGAGAAAGACAAGTGCTGGTGTTTACCTGCTCGCTCAGTCTGTCTGTCTCTGTGTGCCTCTGTCTGTCTGTCTGTCTCCCTCTCTCTCTTCTTCTTTTTACACAGGGTCTTGCTGTATAGCTCTGGTTGGCCTGCAGCTCTCTATGCAGACTAGGCTGGTCTTGAGCTCACATAGATCCACCTGCTTCTGCCTCTGGAGTACAAGGATGACTAAAGGTGTGTAGCAATACACTTGGCACTATATTCTTTTTATGCCATTGATGACACAAGCACAAGAAATGTGGCAGCCACATTCAGAGTGGGCCTGTCATCTCAATAAACCCAACAGGGAGGGATACATGGGTGAGGCTGCCACATTGGCAACACGTACCACCATATACAGAGCCTGCATTCACTTTAGAGAGCTTTAGAGTAATATAAATATCCAAACACTAGTATTTTAAGAATAAAATTTAAAGGTAAGTTCAATATAGCATCAAATAATTTTTAGAGGCATTATCTCTATTTACTAAGGACGTTTAAATTGGCTTTTCCTAGGAAAGACTTTTTTGGTTCCTTTTTGAAGTCAAACACACTGTAGACCATGTTCATAAACATGATTCTGATGATTTAAAGAAGGGGTTGACCAAATCACACTCTGCAGAACCCTGCCATGCTATGCCAGGCTTCAGAGCTGACCTCGTTTACACCCTACAACAATTACAACAAAGAAGTCTTAGCTATCAGTATTCCTGTTTTGTAGACCAAGCAATTAAGGTTTAAAGACCCTAAGCAAACTTCCCAAAGATATACAGGATTTGAACTCAGGTACAAGCCTAGGTAGG
>NW_022196900.1:14835169-14840958 GCF_008632895.1 Mastomys coucha
TGATGATGTTCAGTGGTCCCAAATGCTTGTGGGATTCAGTGCCATTTCCTCTAACATGATGGCAGTTTTAGATCTAACTCAGTTTACTTTCTTCTTTTTAAAAGGGTCAAGACTCTTTAGGGTGCCCACGCTAGCACTCAGTATTAATAGCATTCTTTTATTTGGAATGTTCTTGCTTATACTTGTTGACATTTTACATACAATCTCTCAAAACTCATCAAGTTTCACATGTTTGGTGGAACACTAAAATAATGAATTTGCTTTTGACTTCAGAGCGCTTGGATAATATTCCTCACTGTTATTCTCTTCCTACACCTGCCTCTGCTTCCCCAGTGCTAGGGTTGAAGGCACATGCTCCACACCCAAACTGTATTTTTGTTTTAATGCCCACAGCTTGACTGGATACTCATTGAGGGCATGATAGCACCTGTTTGGTTTTTTTCAGTTCCGCAGTACGTTGCCAGTGTGTAGTGTACAGTAGGTTTCTACTTAGGCTGGCTGAACTTATTTGTGACAAAATATTCTGGATCAGTTCTTGAGGGTCTTTTCTGGAGAGAGCTGATAGTGAAAATACTCTTTGGAGAAAACTGAGTCCCATCATTTTACTTTGACTGTGAGGACTCCGGGGGACTGGGGAGGCGTTAAAAACAAACAAAAGAAAAAAGTTGATTCTAACACTGTATTTAGAAAATCCTGCTCCTTACCTCTAGATGACAGGTATGTAGAAAAAGAAAAGCTCCATTGACTGTACACAGCAACAGAATCTCCATGACCAAGAAGTTACCTGGGCTGGATCCAGAGAAAGAGCTTAATCTGTAAAAGATGGATGGTTTTGAAGCTGAAATCTGTATGTTTCTGAAGTTGGATCGCACCTTCCTATGTGAAATGAAATCTCTTGCAACCTGTGTGAGGAATGAATGTTGCCCAAAGAGCCTGCCTTTGTGTTTCACTTTTAAATGACTTTTTCCAAGTCTTACCTTTCTCCAGTGTCTAGGGCAGTTGAATGTTTCTGACTGAATTATCTCAGCAGGCATCCTCAGCTTCTTAGGAGGTTAGCATGCCAGAAAGCATTTGGCTTAGAGAGTCCTTAAAACAAATGCATGTACTCTGAAGGCAGTTAAAATTCTCAGAAGGCGCTAGAGCCTGCTTGTGTGCACACATGTGCACACTCATCTGTGAGTGTGCCACTCACTCTGGAATGTCTCTTTAGCAACTTGTTTTTTTTTTTTTCTTTCATGCTGATTATCCACGCAGATTCATATGTAATAGGATGTGTATTATATTCTTCTCAGAAAGTTTTGGGGGAAACTTTTTTTTTCTGCATGAGTCAACTTCCTATTGAGGCAAAAAAAGAAGGGACCTCTCAGAGAAGCTGATGAAATGGCACATTATTATTAATTTTATTTAATGGAATTAAGTTTTCTACAGTATCCTGTGCTTGAATCATCAGCTGGGCTGCTCTCTCTCCCTCTCTCTCTCCATCTCTCTCCCCCCCCCCCTCTCTCTCTGTGTGTGTGTGTGTGTGTGTGTGTGTTTTGGAGTGCCTTTTGTAGTTGGACATTAATAATCAGTCTGGCCATTGATCTCAGCAGACACACAGAGCGTCTTCCCAGATATGCTGACTGCTGTGTTTAATGCAATTTTAGTTTTGTTCTTACTGTGGAAAGGAAAAATGGGACCACTACATAAGTGTCAGATTTGTTTGCTTTTGACAGGAACATTTTCTGAACTCTTTTCTTTTGTAGCCACTCCTCAAGCAAATTCCTGTCTTCCATCAAAGATTTAACATATGACCCCTTCTATGTGCCAGGTTGTGTGCTAGGAGCTGGAAAGGAAAAGACTTCCTAGGACACAAAGAAGAACAGTATCCAAGAAAGAGCATGTTTCAGACAGTCCTGGTATGGTTGTGCTTTTCGAGCCACAAGCCTCCCGGTAACTGTCCTTCCTTCTAACCCTAGAGCCCCAAAGACCTTTGTGTGCCTTTAAGGCCCCCTCTCACAGATGTGGCCTGGGGACATGCTCTTCTGTCTATATTGTACTTACAAGAGAGGGAGGTGCATGAAGCTTTTTCTAATTTTCCCCCTTTTTCTTTTTTTTGATTAGCATCTGCACAAATGGCCTCAGCTCATCGCTTTAAACTAACTAATCCGGCTTGTTAAGGAGCTTGCCATCCACAAGTTGTTATCCGCAGGCTTCTAAAGGAAGAAGGTCCCAGTCAAAGCAGGACAGGCTTGGGAGAAAAGTTATATAATATAATATGTTCTTCAGGCCCCAAATGCGAAGGAGACAATGGTGCCTCCCAGGGCCCCTTCTCAAGTGCTACTTCACTGGCTTACATGGTTCTGGCTATTCTAGCTCATGAAAAGGGAGATCCAGTCATTGCTCTGTGGCGACTATTCTCCTCATCTCTTTGGCTGTCATATGTATTTAACAGTAGTGCCCTCAAGGACAATAGGGTGGGGAAGCGTCCTAGGGGGCTTCGGCCTCCAGCCTGTAGTTTTTCATTCCGCGTAGCTGGCATGGCTAAGAATGGTCGCCTTTGTTTCCATTTTGAGTCATGACTGAATTCTTACATGTTGTCTGATCTTCAAACTCAAAGACCCAAGGGACCAGGCAGCTGTGAATCAACCCTGTGTGTCAGCTTGCGCATGTGTATATTTGCTGGCAGGTACTGTAGCAAAGAAGGCAGTATACTTTTCCTTATTTCTTTAAATCGATAGGGATTTGGAGAAAAGACTTTAATAAAATAGAATTGTGACTGATTATTTTCCCCTTTCTGTGCACGGCTGTAAAATTGAGAGGCTACGAATAGCATGAAGGGAAAAAATAATGGGAAAAACCCACACCAACTCCCTTTCTGATAGAGTCCTGAGGGTTTAGACCCAAACCTTAGGCTTATAATGAAAGCTTGGTGTCTACATGAGAATCTTTTCCTTGAGATGGGTGTCCTTTCTGACTGTGGAGTGTCATGAAATCTTCCATATGTGTTTACTCATCAGGAAGGTACATGCCTGCTTATCTGTTGTTTACTTTCCACATAGTCTATGCTGTGATTTGAAAATATGATATCATGTATTCTCCGCCCCCTCCCCCAGGCCAGATGTTTTATCCTGCTCTGTTAAGTCATCTTGACATGTGGCCACAGAATAGAAGCAACTGCTACTTTTAATATGGCTCCATATCTTTATCACAAGGTATGTCTCGTCTCATGCATCTTAATTCCTCATACACTCCCTGGCTGCCATTCTCTGATCTTCTCCATCCCACCCCCACCCCCCTTCACTCCTGAAGAAGGCATATTGTAATTGTGTGATGGTTGTGTCCCAGTGGCTAAAGAGGTTCTAGATAGCATAATGAATATGCAGCACATTATCTCTGGGGATGTATGACTGTGTCTTTAATCACAGCTGGAATGCAAAATCAGATTCCACCTTTCAACTCTATCTCCATCATGCTGACAGAGAGAGAGAGAGAGAGAGAGAGAGAGAGAGACAGAGAGAGAGAGAGACAGAGACAGAGACAGAGACACACAGAGAGAGACAGAGAGAGAGAGACAGAGAGAGAGAGCACAAGAGCGAGAGGGAGACTGCTAGACAGCTCGAAAGAGATTGCAGCTCAGATGTCCTGAAAACAGCAAATCCCTCAGACCTGGCAGATTCCGTTACCATGAGAACTGCAGATATTTCCATTGTGATGGTTTGCTCCAGCAGCCATCTGTTACTCCCATTTGATTAGGAAGTACCGTTCAGCTTGTATGGGATTTTCATCACACCTTATCCCAGGGCAGTATACAGAGGCGCTTGCTTTTTTGTATGCTAAACTCCAAGGCTTCAAAGTACTGTAATTTACCAAGGCAGAGGGCATTTAATGATATGGCTTGAGAAGGTCACTAAAGAGCAAAGCTTCTAGAAGAAATAAAAAAATAAAAATAAAAAAAAGATGAAGGAGAGGATCAGGCTACACAACAGAAACACAACCAAATGAAGAAATTAACCCTATTTAGCAGTCCCTTCTCTCAGCAGAGAAAAGAAACCCGAAGATATAAGATCTTGCATCTTGGAAGATGCAGTCATGGCAGGTGTGCTGAGAGAGCAGTCATTCTCCCCCAGGTCTCAAGGACAATCAAAAGAAAGAGGGAGAAGGGGGGGCTCAAACCTATCTCAATTGATGAGATGAACCAACTGTATAAAGATTACATTAGCTCTAAAAATTTTATGATTCCACCTAACTTATCCATAGACACAGAACGACCTTAAAAGTAACTTGAAGCAATGCTGTAATTTACAGATTTAAACCAGTTATTTGAACTAGTTGCCCCTCTGTGTATTTTTGTGGGTGAGGAAATGCTGATGGTACATCATCTCGACATAAAAATAGGAATTTCCTTCAATTAAGACTCTCCAAATATCCATCCCAGGTGGCAGGCATTCTATGTCCAAGCTCCACGAGGGTTGGCCTAGTCCAGGAGGAACTGCTGAGCGTGTCTTAAATGGACTAAAGTTCCTGCAAACGTGGGAAGCTAATTAAATGATTATACACGGATATTGTTGCACAGGGGCCCTTGAAAGGGCCTTCTCTTGTTTCCCAGCTTGCATTTTCTAGGTCGGGCTCTGATAATATATCACTCGAGTTGGGTGAGAAGAGCCAAAATTTCCAAACTTGCTCAGTTTGCAAGTCCCATTATGTCATCTTTTGTCTGTTGCCTTGGATGACTGAGTTGGGAGAGTGGGGGTAGCATGCTATGTGCGAGGGGCTTGAGAACTTTATCCATTCTTATTTGGTGTCATATTGTTACCCAGAGAGACTGGGATGCTCATAGGAACTGGAGAGCTCATTCTCTGCTTGAATGCCTGAGATATATTTGGGGTGTGAAAGAAAAAGACAGCCATGATGCTTGTTAAAGATAAAACATACTTTATTCAATGAGGGACATGGTCTTAAGTAGAGGTCCCAGTATAGTGAGGTCTCATTGTTGGTCAGAGTAAGGAGACTGAGATTCAACTCTGCTTCCAACAAGAACAAAGTAGGAATTGAGACCCAAGCCAGTGGATGGGAAGATGCAAAGGGAAACAGGAGGAGGACGCTTGATAGGTTGACTCAACCAAATTTTGACATAAGGCAGATTAAAGCAATGATAAGGAAGGTGGTCAAGATCATCAACCTAATGATTGGACAAGACCGAGGACGCTAGTTTCATCTAGTGAAAAGCATTCAGAAGAGCTGCCCTCAAGTTTGGAGACAATCTTTATAAAATCAGTGGCCAGGACTAACAACACTGACCACCAAGATAAAATATTGCTCTTTTCATTTTTATAAAACTGTCTTAGAGACTTCTCTTGTAGTGAAAAAGCTCTAGGTTCTTAGAGGAGGACCTCTGTGTTTCTTGAAGGGGAAACTGGCTCTGCCAAGGCTACACAGGGAGTCTCCCATCAGTCAGGTACCTTTGTGGAGTAGGTAGTGGGCAGGCCCTCCTTCTCATCCCAGAGCTTCCCACTGCAGACCCTCCAGCAGTGTTGACTTTCCCAAGCCCTCATTCCTGCACCCTGGAGACCAGCCTTTCTCCAAGGCCTCAGAGGCAGGGGTCTGGTTTTATGAACACAGTGTTTGTCTTGAGAGGTAGCAGATGCACAGAGGGCTTTTATCGTAACAATAAATACCATTCAGGTTTCCCAAGGGACCTTTGCACAGTGGTGTCTTTGTTAAAGAAAATGTGGCCTAAAAGACCTTCTCCTCGCCTCCCTTCCCCGACCTCAGGTCAGCTTGGCAGCCAGGATCTCAACCACCTTAAA
>NW_022196900.1:14840968-14850748 GCF_008632895.1 Mastomys coucha
AAGGGGTGGAGTCATGAACTTGAGGGGGGGGGTGGACAGGATAGGGAGTGAGAATTTTAGTAGAAGTCAGATAAAAAACAGCCCTTAGAGGAGAATGCTGGCTAGAAATACTCCTCTCTGAGCTGGATGTTAACAGTGGCACCTTCTGACTTAATGTGGCATCTTTCTTCATCGTTATCAATCTCAGGAGAGATTTCCTGCCATCTGTACCATTGCTGCTTCAGGCTTCCATATGAAAGTCCAATCTGGCAGCATAAATACTGGCTAATGAAGAGTAGGTGTCTGCCTGACTGGAAGAGAAGCCATGAACTCATTCATTAAAAATGAACAAAAACCCAAAACAACACACACACAAACCAACAACCCTGTGTTTCTACAAGCCATTCAAGAAGAAATCTCTTTCCCCTCTTTTTGTCTCTCCTTTTTGTCTCCCTACTCTCTTTCATTCACCTTCCTCATTTTCTTTCCTTGTATCGTTCCTTAATAGAGTTCATGACAAAGTCAGCATAAAAATGATCTTTGCCTAAAATGTTATACTTTGGAGATTAAAAATAGGGCTGTAACGTGGACTTGCTGACAATGCGGTGGCTATTTTTCCCCTCCTTTCAGTGGGAAAGCTGTAACTACATAGATTAGCAAAACCTGTGCAGGGATGGATGTAAAACAGATTTATCTTGGTGTCACCTTTATCTGATCCATTTGGTCTTGCAGAGTTTGGATGGCTTCCTTTGTTACAATAACCAGCGTTCAAACATCTATATCCTTGGGGTATTAAATGTCAGCCTCCCAAAGTACCAGTCAAGGAGAGATGGTTGACAATCTGTGAGCTGGATGAACACTGTCTGTGTGCAGGGGAGAGACATTCCTGGTGCACCCAGGCTGGCTCCTGGTATGGTATGACCTCCAGGAACTCCTAACACCTCCCCGCATCACAGCAGCACAGAGGAGGGGGTGTTGAAGCTTGCCATGACCATTAATATCCCTTTGCAAAGAATTCAAAAAGATTTCCTGTCACTGACAAGGACGGATTTGTTAAAGGTCTCTCAAGGAAATGGACAATAGCTAATTAATTGAGCTCTCCATGACTGTCTGTCTTGTCGTTTTTCATTTATCTGCTCTGGTTTTCTACCTCGCAGGTCTACCTTCTCTCTCTCTCTCTCTCTCTCTCTCTCTCTTTCTCTCTTTCTCTCTCCTCTCTCTCTCCCCCATTCTTCCCTTCCTTCCTCCCTCACTTCTTTTACTTACTTCTTTTTATTATATCCATCATTCTTTTCTTCTTGTCTATTTTCCTGCCCCAGATCTCTTTTCTGTTTCTTTTATAAAATCTCTCTCTCTCTCTCTCTCTCTCTTTTTTTTTTTTTGGCTTTTCGAGACAGGATTTTTCTGTGTAGCCCTGGCTGTCCTGGAACTCACTCTGTAGACCAGGCTGGCCTCGAACTCAGAAATCCACCTGCCTCTGCCTCCCAAGTACTAGGATTAAAGGTGTGAGCCACCAGTGCCCGGCTATAAAATCTATCTTTAAAAATAAGTCTAGATAAAGTGTAAATATATAGATTTCTGAGGAACATGGATATATTTCTTCCTGAGCCTGAGAACTGTCGTCTCTTAAGGCTGTGAGGAAGCTCAGGAACTTCCTGCTTGTGCTGAATATATAAGTTAGAATCTCCAAAGATGGATTACAGTTTTGGGGGTTTGGTTAAAAAAGAACGTATGGTAGGTTAGGATGCAGCTCAGTTGGTAGAGTGCTTACCTAGCATCCATAAGGAGCTGGGTTCATTCCCCAGAATGGAATCTCTAATCATCTGCAGTCCAAGCACTTTGGATGTAGAAACAGGCAGATCAGGAGTTCAAGGCTGTCCTGCAGTACGTTTAAGGCCAGCCCGAGCTACCTGAGACATTTTCTCAAAAAGCATAGTAAGTCAAATCATCCAAACAAAAAACCACCAGCTCTGAAAAAACCTACAGTACCTACAGTGGGAGAGTTGGCACATTGTTATTATTATTATTATTATTATTATTGATGTTGCTATTATCCAGAAATGGATAAGGTGTTGTTATTATGGTTGTTACTATGGTGCTGTAGAAAATATGGAAAATCAATGGTCTCAACTTAAAATGAACGAAGACCAGATTAGTTAAACAGAATCACAGCAGAACAGCAAGCTTACTGTGTCAATCATGTGAAGCAAGTCTATAAAGTCTGGGAAACTGAGGGCTAACTCTGAGGTAACCACCAACTTCAGCTTGTTCAAGCGTGAGGTGTTCCTGGGGGACACTAGACTTACCCTCATACTGTGATTTCTATATTATCATTACAGCAATTTTAATGACTAGCTATTTGCTTTCGCAAACTCTCCATCCCTGTTCATTAAGTTGGATTTTGGATTATGAAATTCCCACTACATAGCATATATATTAACATTATGTTCTTAGCATTCATGCCCTCATCTTTCCCTTCTTTCTGCTTTTTTGTGGCATTTATGTTTATGTTCTCAAATTTTAAAATATTCATGTTGCTTCCTTTCCACTTCTCTCTAGTGGTACTTTCTCAGGCATTAACTCCAACTATTTAATTAGATTAATTTACTTTCAAGGGTATATGTGTTTGTGCATGTGTGTGCAGGTGTTTGTGTGCATGTAGAGAACGGAGGGCAACCTCAGGTGTCATTCTTCAGGGGTTGCCCATCTTTTTGTCTGAGCATCTCACTAGTCTGGAGTTTGCTAATTAGGCTAGACTGGCTGGTCAGTGTCCTCGGCGGGACCGACCTGTCTCTGCCTCCTTTACTCTGGCATTACAAGGGCATGCTACTATTCCTGCTCAGGTCCTCGCACTTTAGACAGGTACTCTACTGACTGAACTAGCTCCCAGCTCTCATTCTAATCGTCAGCCATGAGAACAATAATTTTTACAGAGCTCATCCTGATGGATGAGTGGGTTCCAAGAGAAGCACATGTAACGTGTATCCTACAGCACACAGGCCAAGAGGTTTGCTTTTGCTTTCTTTGGCACGTCTCTCCTTTAAGTTGTGGTCAGAGTTATTTTTCTTCACACATCTGTCTCCTCTCGCTTTGCTTCTCATACTACATTTTCATTTTATTGGATCTCTTTTCCAGGATCATCTAAAAAATTAAGTATAGAGTATTATAGTTAAAATCTTTGTCTAGATTTATATATATGAATGTATCTGTTTTGTCTTCACTTTGGATCAATAGTTGGATTAGATAAAAGTCTTTTGTGGATGAGAGAACTTCAGACAGGGTCTCCATGTATGGATTGGCATTGAATTTTTGATAACCATTCCCCACCCCCACCATCTCAGTTTCCTGACTTATAGGTATGACCTACCATGTCCATCTCTTTTTCTCTAAAGATTAACTTATTATTATAATACCTAAGAACACTGTAGCTGTCTTTAGACACACCAGAAAAGGGTGTCAGATCTCATTACAGATGGTTGTGAGCCACTATGTGGTTGCTGGGGCTTAAACTCAGGACCTGTGGAAGAGCAGTCAGTGCTCTTAACCGCTGAGCCATTTCTCCAGCCCCATACCATACCAATCTTTAGCTCAGGATTTTGAATGATTTTTTTTCTCATGGTAAGAATTATGCCTTTTCATCTTGTTTTCTAGGTAACTTTCCTTTCTAATATATTGTAGAATTTGCAATTTCATCAATATTTATTCAGCTATGTGTAGTTTGTCCTGGAGATGTAGCTCAATGCCAAACACTTGCCTAGCAAATGTGAGGACTTAGGTTCAATCTCCAGCATTGGAAAAAAATCAAGTCCTGTGAAATCTTTATTCACTTTCCTTTAAACTTCCAGAATTTTTCAACTTAAGCAATGGTCCCTATACTTCTAGGACCCCATGCTTATTGGTTCTCTGAATGATTTTTTTCATCTTTCAATATCTAATTTTTGTTCTTACAACTTGTATTAGATGAACAAATACTCCTGGTCATATCTTCCAAACTCTTATAACTTCAATGTCTTTTTAAATAAGAAAGATTCTGTGTTTAGTCATGGCAACCATACATTGTTATTATTTACCTAATAAATGATAGTCATATTTTTAATTTTCAGAATTTTTTCTTATGCTTGGATTATCTTACTTCACAGCAGTGATGATGATCTTTTTATTCACCTATTTATCTTGATATGCCTTCAACATCTGCTCAAATATCTCTAAAAGCACATTTGTGTGTGTGTGTGTGTGTGTGTGTGCACATATGTACAGGTGTGTGGAGGTCACCATTAAGAAGTTTTCTCTATTATCTTCCACCTTCATTTTTTGAGACAAACTCTTTCACTGAATGGGGGCTCTCTGATTCAACTAGATTGGCTGGTCTTAGCATCAGGGATCTTCTTGTCTCCACCTCACCAGGGATCATGGGTGTATACTGGGTGTCCAACTTTAACATGGGTGCTGGGCTTGCACACTTTATTTTCTAGGGCAAACAGCTTCCCAATTGAGCGCCTCTCCAACCCTTAAGCACACATCTGAAACCCTAAGGGCTCCATTTCACCTTTGCAGATCGCCTCCCTTTTCTTCTGATGTTATACGTAATCCATTTTTAAAATGACAGTTGATTTCTTCAAATTTCTCCTTATCTTAAATATAAATAGAGTTATTTGATCCATATAAATAGCTTACAAGACGTTTTCCATAGTTTTAGGCTCCTGTCTTAATTGGAAAACCTTACTTTGGGGAGTCGGAAGATGAATACATGGGTCATTTTTCCATAGAGGCTATGACTAAGAGGAGTCTTCTCCAATGCAATAGATTTGCATTTTGGAGTTAGAGTATTTTAGTTAGTTTTACTCATAAATAGCACCAACTCTTCTTCCTTATGTGTTCCAGTATGGGCCATTACTACAGTGTCGTATTAAACTCTTTCAGGTCCTATCTCCTACACTAATTTCCTTTCCAATCATATCTCCACTCTTTCTAGAGAGATATCACCATGCTTTATTCTGAAAGCAAATAATATTTCTGCTGATCATGCTAGCTCTGTAATCCTGGGTATACAGCAAAGGGCTGACAATGAGAGAAATAATCTGTATAGGCTCTTATATCTTTGAACTGAACTATTTTGAGAGTTTATTTTTAGACTGTGACTTTTTCCACTCATATATATATATATATATATATATATATATATATATATATATACTTTTTCCACTCATATATATATACATATATATACACATACTATATATTATATATATATTATTTTTACTAATTCTTTGAAGATTTCATACAACACATTTTGATCAATTTTAACTCTCAACTGCTTTCCTTAACTCCTTTCAGAACCTCGCCCACTCCATATCCCACCCCAATTTACTGTCTTATTCTTCCACTTCTTCCTTTTGCCTCTTCCTTCCTTCCTTCCTTCCTTCCTTCCTTCCTTCCTTCCTTCCTCCTTCCTTCCTTATTTCCTTCCTTTCTCCCTTCCTCTCTCTCTCCCTCCCTCCCTCCCTTCCTTTCTCTCTCTCCCTCCCTCTCTCTCTCTTTCCTCCTCCTGCTCCTCCTGTTGTTCCTTCTCCTCCTTCTCTTCTTTCTTCTTGAACAAAACAACTCATTAACTCCACTTTGTGCTATCATATACTTTCAGGATAGGGCTATCTCCCGGATTCTGGTCAATCTATCAATGGCCATACCCATAAAGAAAATTGACACTACCCTAGAGCCCCAGAAGTGATCAATTGTCCTTAACTCCTGAGTTAGGGGCTATCGCTTGTGAACCCCTTCCTTGTCAATGCTAAAGTATTGACTGTCTTGAACTTGTAAAAATCTTGCATTTCCACTACTCCTCTTCATAAATCTTATTCTAGTTACTTATAGTATAGGATTCCCTCAATATTTCTGGAGTCAGAGTAGTTTCCTTTTAACTTGGTTTCCACAGAAACCCTTTTTATTTTCTCCTTTGGTATTAATACATCCAAAGGGCCTCAATAGATGGGGAAGGGATGGACCTGCTGGGTATATCAGCTAGCAAAGGAAACATGGTAAAATTCCTAAGGAAGTGTGTACATCAATGATGCATGCATGACGAGCTTAGGATTTACTTCATCTGAATGGACTCCTATCTTTTGGCCAACTAGAAAGCACCCTTCTTTCTTTGAATATCTGTACTCCTTTATTATTTATTTGAAAAGCAATTTTGCTTTCTCTCTGAAACTTCTTTTTGACTTTTCTAACTCACCTAAAGTTTGAGTTTCTAGAACTGCAGAACCACTTCTTGCCAGGGCAGAAGATGTGAGTGCATAAGACACTTCATAGCTTTTCCCTATCGGTTTCCTAGTTAACACATGGTAAAATCTCTTCAGAAATGAGTCGTGTCCCTTTTCCCTTGTGTATTATATAAGAGTATGTGCATGTGGGGAAGAAGGGGGAGGGTTAAATTGATGAGAGGAAGAGGTTCACTAGCTCTGTAGCACATGATAACTGAACATTTACTGATAAATTGGAAAAGTAAAAAAAAAAAAAATCATTGTTATAAAGAGGCTTGTCTGTGCATGGCTTCTTTTCCAAAACTTTACTCAGGGATGTGTTAGAATTGTGCTATTGAAACCTTGATAAAATCCAAGATTTTCAGACTCAAAAGTTTTTTTTTCTTTTCTTTTTATTTTAGCATTTTAAAATAGCCCATTAGTGCCTGAGGGTCTTAGGCTTGTAATCCATAATTAGGCATCTTCAGTCAGTAAGCCTGAAATCACATATTCATAGCAATCCAACATCTTTGTAATCTCATTCTCTTTTTCCTTGCACAAGGAAGGTTGAAATATTAATTGCTGTATCAGCCACTTTAAGATTTAATGTATTTTTCCCCCCTTTCTGAGGGCAGCATACCTCCTGCATGACTTCTAACTGTCTATTCTCACAGCTGCCTGAGAGATAAGCAACTGTATGTCTCTGGAAGTAATCTATAAATCATATTCAAATTCATGTGTCCAAATGATCCTTCCTTTAATCTCTAAAATGACTCCACTGGAGGCTTGCTAGTGAGCTTCAATTGGAAACATTATGTTTTCCACCTCCTCACACTTCTGTCAAGCATATTAGTGCTAAGAAAGGAAGACAAGTGAGACTGGGGAATCAGGGCTCCCAGCTCCGCCAGCTAGAGCGCCTATGGGTACAATAGGGCACCTGGTTTAAATCAGTAAGTTGTGACTTTGGAAAGACAAACAGAAGAAAGAGAATGGAATACTTGAGTTGTTGTTAGAAGAGACATCTCTTGTGACTCCTCTTTATCATGCCATCACTCTCACACAATGAGAAAAGTGTCATGAGTCTAATCATTGTTTAATGTTTTAAAATATGCCAACGTGAGGGCTTACGATGGCTATCATATTAGTATCACAAGACAACCATTTCTTTTTACAAGACAGCTGATCAACTTACAAGACCTCATGATCTACTACATCATCTGGTCTGGTCTATCAGTTCAGCCTTGTTTTTATTACTAATTCCATGGGAGATTAGTCCTTGGCATGAGCCATACTTGTTGCATGTAATTTTAAAAAGCACACTTCCTCCTTTCCCCAGGGCTGCACTCTCTGCTTAGCTTGATATCACACTCCCACCTGCTAGCGCTCCACCGGTTACCTCTTCTTCCCAGCTAGCTTTGCCAAGCCGCCATCAATCACCCCATCTTCTCTCTTTCTCCTGCCCACCTTAGCTCCTCGGAAGAAAAACATTAGACCGTTTTGCTATTTTAAAACTTTCCAGATAATACAATTGTTGGGAATAGAAATCTCTAGCCCCAAACTTATCAACTAACCTATATCAGTCATCTGCTGGTAGTGGAGGCTGCTGGTTCTGGCTGCCCTAAGACCTTACATGGTTGTTGCATTCAAGGCTGCTGGTTCTGGTTGCCCTAAGACCTTACATGGTTGTTGTATCCCCCTCTTTCCAAAGCCTGGTCTGAAGAACCCCTCCTCTGTCCCTGTGTCTGCCCTTCCTCCTTCTGGTCCAGGAAGTCCCATCTTTTTCCTTCCACCCAGCAACTAGCTTCCACCTTTTTTATTGACCAAATCAAAGATTAATTAGGGAAACCACACCTCCCCTACAATACTCAACTCATTCTTACCTTGGAGCCTTTCCTTTGACCTTCTTCTGCCCAGAATACTGTAATTTATTCTTATTCCATCTCCAAAGCTTGCATTGAACAAGTAACCCCTCCACTTATCATTCAAAACCAAAGAGTCAAGTGACTTCTTCTGAGACACTGTTATGTTCTTTAACATCCTGCTAGCTGAATGGGATGTAGAAAAGGTATTTTTTAATTAATGTCCACTCTATGCATGCACTGTCTTAGGTCATACACATATTAGAACACTAATAACCAGGTTAACTCCACATCTTGTACAATTTCTAGTTTATACACAGACAAATAGAAACTATTAGCCTAGTAAATAGAAGAACTAGTATCAATGCCATGTCTATGTAACTGCAATGCCATGTAATTAATACTACTATATACCAAAGTGTTGCTGCCAATGGATTTATAATTTAGTTGGAGTGAAAGATAGACTTATATAGAATCACAAAAATGATTAATCTCAGGGCCATGAAGGCCTTTCAACATCATGAAGTTCAGCTCTATGCTGGATATTGAATATGTTCATCATAAGACTAAGAAAATAGCTTTTATTAGAAAACCTTCAGAGGCAGGCAGATTTCTGAGTTGGAGGCCACCATGGTCTACAGAGTGAGTCCAGGACAGCCAGGGCTATACAGAAAAACCCTGTCTTGAAAACAAAACAAAAGAAAACAAAACAAAACAAAGAAAGGAAAAAGAAAAAGAAAATCTTCATGTTGGATAAATGGACCTAGGTGAAACTTTCATTTTTTTTTCTATTGAATGTTGTAATACATGGCTACCCCTGTTTCTTGGCCATTTCAGAAAGTTTTATATCATTACTTGGACATTAATACTACTTTTGCATGTTAATTATTTTCTCATAGTATCATAGATATAGTTATCTAGACTAAAAAATGTTTTTGAGTTGGGTCTGTGTGTATACTGCTAGAGTGTCCCCCCTTTACTGACATGTGCTTAATGGGGCTGGGGAGACAATTCAGTGAGAAAATTGCTTACCTTGTGAGCATGAAGACCTGAGTTCAAATCTTTAGAACACATGAAAAGCAAAGCAAAGCAAAGAAAAGCAAAGCAAAGCAAAGCAGAGCAAAGCAAAGCAAGCCAAACCAAACCAAGAAACCATATGTAGGACTGTGTCTGTAATCCCACTGTTCCTAAGGTGAGCTACATGAATTCAGAAACAGGAGAATTCCTGGAAGCTCATAAGCCTGCTAGGTTGGTGTACACAGTGACAAAAAAGAGACCACACCTCAAAGGAGGTGGAAGGCAATGGCTGACACCTGAGATTATCTTATGATCTCCATAGCATGCACTATAGCACAAATATGCCTATACTCATACATGTAAAAACACACACACACACAAACATGATATTCATGTGTGGTCACTTGCTTATCTAAAATGTTTCTAAAGCAGTTTGCTCCTCTTGAGTTAGTGGCTAGGTATGTCCTAGTTAAATGCATGGGGAAAGGCTGAATGTAGCATTTGTTCTATGTTTCAAGTTTTGACTTCTTAAACTCTCAATAGAAAGTAATCAAGCTTCTGCGACTTGTTTTTGATAAGTTCATGTCCATGGCATTGAATCTTTTTATTGTTGTCCCCTCCTCCCCCCATCTCCACCAATTCTTCATAAGGTACTTATACCAACTAAATTCTCGAAGTTTTAAGGGGTG
>NW_022196900.1:14851261-14879415 GCF_008632895.1 Mastomys coucha
AAGTGACCCAACATTGAAAGAAGAGGATTCTGGCCATGTGTGCAGGAATGCAGAATGCAAACTGTGTGGCTGCCTTTGGAACCCAGGAGGCTGCATTGGACCCAACACTATCATTTCTGCATGGAGTGGAAGATACTTGCTGAATGTAGGGTTGGCAGAATCACATGCAAATGGACCCCCATACCATCTCAATGCAAAGTAAGCCAGCTAGGTGGTTTACTAACCCATTGATGGAATGATTGACTGAGAAGATATCAGAAGCCGAGATGGGTGAATCATTATGGATATGATGTTTCTAGTCTTCAAGCCTGCCTGGGACAATCCATCCTGTCTTCATTAAGAGAAACCTAATGAGCCAATGTTTACAAAACTGAGTTAACTGCCAATGAAATCCCATGTAGAAACATTACTTTCACGGGCATTCCAACTACCTCTCTACTGAAGCTTACATTTGGAGGAGGGTCCATTGTCAATGTCTCTTTAAACATATATGCAGGGACAGCAAAATAACCTCCCACCTCAGATCTTTAAAGGAAATAAGAGGTCCTGCAACTCTTGAGGAAAAATACATTCACCCTCAAATTATATTGTTTTAGAGGTTAAAAGTATGTAATTTCCCCCAGAAACACATTGCAACTCTGCCTGCTGGGAGGCTATTGCTCAATTACTCTCAGCAGTAGCAAAGGTGTCTACAATTCTGTCAGCTCTGCTGAGGCTGCTGGGAGGAGAGGCCTTGCCCAGGCTGTGGGCTGACATGGCAGGCTTGGGCCAGACAGGGCAAGTGGTCCTGCACTCTTGAGTCATGGTCCCCCTGCTTTGATGTGTCAAAACCCTGCCTAATCACAGGTTGCCTGCACAGATGGCCCTGGCCTCTGCTCTCCAGGCTTGCTGGTTAGCTACCATATCCCTGAGCATATTTGTATTTAGGTACTATTCTTGGGGTGTGATCAAATGGAAAAATCCATGTAGTTTCCTGTCAGGGTGGAAATGGTCTAGATCTGGGATTACCCTTTTGGAGGGGCCAGAAGGACTGCTGGGGTGACCCTGCCCTCCCAACATCTACTGTCATCAGGGGTTTCCAGTATAACCCAAAGGGTCCTTTCATACATTTACGTATTTCTAACACTGATATAATGTGCTTCTCTGCATTTTTCCCTGTGTGTCTCTCTTGATGTTCTGGTGGTTTTGAAGAGAGTTGTTGCAACTCACTCCTCAGGGATTTTAAACCTATCTTTATTCTTAATGCTCTCATTTAGTTTCGTCAATTTGAATGTTACTTGGTTTGAGCAGAAACAGCGCTTGATCTGGAAATTGATCGGGTAGAGGACAAACTGGTGGCTTCCGAAAGTGGCGGGAAAGCAAACACTCCCAGGAGAAGAGCAGTGGTGGTTTTGAGGGTCTGGCAAGCCCCTGTTCTTGCCCGTGTTCCCTCCCAAGTCACCCATTCTGCCCATCGCCAACCCTCAAGAGACTGCTGTTAAACATACAGACAAACGCACCACCACAAGAAACCACCATCCTAACCCCAGACCGCCTCCACGCTGCAGCTTTAGATTGGGGAAAGGATTATAAACAGGTCTCAATGTCAGTCAAAGGCAGAGCCTTGAGAAGCAGAATGCTAGACTCTCTGACTCTTCAAAGAGCACTCCCAGATCCTTTCTCTTTTTCCGTCATCTCTCTTGGTAACAAGCAGAGTTTGGAAATTGTTTTTTAGCAAACGCATTAGGGGAAAGACAGAAGGGAAGTGACACATTGACAGGTGACTGAGGAGACAAGTCCGGGAAGGGATGGCTAAAACAAAAGCCCCAGAACACTCAGGTCTCCTGAAATCTCTTCAAGGCTTAATTGCAGGTGGGCAGCTGACCCGTGTAAAGAGAAAAGAGCAAGGCAGGCAGCTGCATAGTTTCTTCCCTTTGAAAAACCCAACAGATCTTAAAACACACAACAGCAGAAGCACTCTCCAGACTGAATTATTCAGAGCTGGCTCTGACAGTAGTATCCATCTATACTCCATCTGCAACCCCTTGGTTTATGCATCTCAACCTCCACCTATGTGCAGGTTCCCACCCCTCCCACCCATAAATGTAAAGTAGTATATATGCCAGATGCTTCGCTCAGGGATTGTTTCTTCTGCAGAAAAACCTATGGTACAGTGACTCTACATTGCTAATTTAAAGAAAGAAGCACAGCTAGTGAATGGTGGGGTCAGTGTTCCACACAGGGAGGTGTGTGTACAGGTTACAGCTCTATACTATAAATGAGTAGATTGATGAACAGATGGGTGTTCACATGAACCAATGAAGGAACGTCCCTCTATAAGTTCTTAAATATAGGTCTTAAATGTGACTCTGACCCACTTGGAGCTCACAGTCTAGTGAGAAAGGAGATTTTTATTCATGGAAAAATTAATTTTTTTTTTTTTTTTGTCAATGAGCTTAATATAAACTGAGGCTAGGGTTGTCTCTGAGAAAATGCTTTGTTTTAGGAGAAAGGGTAAGGAGTGGTTTATGTAGATTGCTAATGTGATGCATAATTTGTTATTGTGTTGGAGAGCTCTCATCAAGATACAGGGCCTGGTAAAAAGCAGGGTCTTCAGTGTTTACCAGAAGACTTCTGTGTTGGCTTCCCTGTTACTGTGATAAACATCATGACTGAATCCATCATTGAGGGAGACCAAGAAAGAAACTTGGAGGTGGGAACTGAGGCATAGACCAGCAGTCACAGAAATGATCTATTCTTTCTCTTCTTGCTTCTCTTCTCTTCTCTTCTCTTCTCTTCTCTTCTCTTCTCTTCTCTTCTCTTCTCTTCTCTTCTCTTCTCTTCTCTTTTTCCCTTCCCTCCCCTTCCTTCCTTCCTTCCTTCCTTCCTTCCTTCCTTCCTTTCTTTCTTTCTTTCTTTCTTTCTTTCTTTTTCTTTCTTCTTTTTTGATATTTTCTTTACATTTCAAATTTTTCCTTCTTTCCAGGTCTCCCCTTCAAAAACTCCCATCCCAACCCCCCTCCCCTGCCTCTACGAGGGTGTTCCCCCTACTCAATCCCATCTTCCCCTGCTAGCATTCCCCTACACTGGGGCATTGAACACCCTAAGGCCCAAGGGCCACTCCTTCCACTGATGTCCAACAAGGCCATCCTCTGCCACATATGTAGCCGGAGCCATGGGTCCCTCCATGTGTACTCTTTGGTTGATGGTCGAGTCCCTGGGAGCTCTGGAGGGTCTAGCCAGTTGACATTGTTGCTCCCCACATGGGGCTGCAAACCCCCTCAGCTCCTTCAGTGCCTTCTCCAATGCCTCCATCAAGGACTCCACTCTCAGTCCAATGGTTGGCTGTGAGCATCTGCCTCTGTATTTGTCAGGCTCTGGCAGAGCTTCTCAGGAGACAGCTATATCAGGCTCCTTGTCAGCAAGCACTTCCTGGTATCCACAATAGTGGCCAGGTTTGGCAACTGTATATGGGATGGATCCCTAGGTGGGGCAGTCTCTAGATGGCCTTTCCTTTAGTCTCAGCTCCACACTTTGTCTCTATATTTCCTCCTGTGAGTATTTTGTTATCCCTTCTAAGAAGCACTGAAGCATCCACACTTTGGTCTTCCTTCTGCTTGGGCTTTATATAGTCTGTGAATTGTACCTTGGGTATTCCAAACTTCTGGGCTAATATTTTCTTATCAGTGAATACATAATGTGTGTGTTCTTTTGTGATTGGGTTACCTCACTCAGTATATTTTCTAGTTCTATCCATTTGCCTGGGAATTTCATAAATTCATCATTTTTAATAGCTGAGTAGTACTCCATTGTGTAATTCTACCACATTTTCTGTATCCATTCCTCTGTTGAGGGACATCTGGGTTGTTTCCAGTTTCTGGCTATTATAAATAAAGCTGCTATAAACCTAGTGGAGCATGTGTCCTTGTTATATATTGGAGAATCTTTTGAGTATATACCCAGGAGTGGTATAACAGGGTCTTCAGGTAATATTATGTCCAATTTTCTGAGTAACTCCCAAACTGATTTACAGATGGGTTGTACCAGCTTGCAATCCCACCAGCAATGGAGGAGTGTTCCTCATTCTCCACAACCTTGCCAGCATCTACTGTCACCTGAGTTTTTTATCCTAGCCATCCTGACTGGTGTGAGGTGGAATCTCAAGGTTGTTTTGATTTGAATTTCCCTGATGATTAAGGATGTTGAACATTTCTTTAGATGCTTCTCTTCCATTAGAGTTTCCTCAGTTGAGAATTCTCTGTTTAGCTCTGTTCTCCATTTTTTATTAGGGTTATTTGGTTCTCTGGAGTCTAACTTCTTGAGTTCTTTGTATATATTAGATATTACCCCTCTATTGGGTGTAGGATTGGTAAAGATCTTTTCCCAATTTGTTGGTTGCCATTTTGTCCTATTGACAGTGTCCTTTGCCTTACAGAAGTTTTGAAATTTTATGAGGTCCAATTTGTCAATTTTTGATTTTAGAGCATAAGCCATTGGTGTTCTGTTCAGGAAATTTTCCCCTGTGCCCACTCGGTTGAGAGATTTCCCCACTTTCTCTTCTACTAGATTCAGTGTGTCTGGTTTTATGTGGAGGTCCTTGATCCACTTGGACTTGTGCTTTGTACAGGGAGATAAGAATGGATCAATTTGCATTCTTTTACTTGTTCACTGACAGGTAAACCAGCACCATTTGTTGAAAATGCTGTCTTTTTTTTTTTTTTTTTTTTTTTTTTTTTTTTTTTTGGTTTTTCGAGACAGGGTTTCTCTGTGTAGCCCTGGCTGTCCTGGAACTCACTCTGTAGACCAGGCTGGCCTCGAACTCAGAAATCCACCTGTCTCTGCCTCGCAAGGGCTGGGATTAAAGGCGTGCGCCACCACCTCCTGGCAAAAATGCTGTCTTTTTCCTACTGGATGGTTTTAGCTCCTTTGTCAAAGATCAAATGACCATAGGTGTGTGGGTTCATTTCTGGGTCTTCAATTCTATTCCATTGATCTACCAGCCTGTTTATCATGAGTATAGGAAGGCTACTGATTTGTTTGAGTTAATTTTATATCCAGCCACTTTGCTGAAGTTGTTAATCAGCTGTAGGAGTTCTCTGGTTGAATTTTTGGGGTTACTTAAGTATACTATCACATCATCTGCAAGTAGTGATATTTTGACTTCTTTTCTTCAAATTTGTATCCCTTTTACCTCCTTTTGTTGTCCAATTGCTCTAGCTAGAACTTCAAGTACTACATTGAATAGATAGGGAGAGAGAGAGCAGCTTTGTCTAATCCCTGATTTTAGAAAGATTTCTTCAGGTTTCTCTCCAGTTTGATGTTGGCTACTGGTTTTCTGCTTTTACTGTGTTTAGGTATGGGCCTCGAATTCCTGATCTTTCCAAGACTTTTAACATAAAGGGATGTTAAATTTTGTTAAATGTTTTTTTAGCATCTATTGAAATGATCATGTGAGTTTTTTCCTTTGAGTTTGTTTATGTAGTGGATTATGTTGATGGATTTCTGTATATCGAACCATCCCTGCATCTCTGGGATGAAGCCTACTTGATTGTGGTGGATGATTGTTTTGTTGTGTTCTTGGATTTGTTTCTTTCTTTCTTTCTTTCTTTCTTTTTTTTTTCGAGACAAGGTTTCTCTGTGTAGCCTTGGCTGTCCTGGAACTCACTCTGTAGACCAGGCTGGTTTGTGAGAATTTTATTGAGTATTTTTGCATCGATATTCATGAGGGAAATTGGTCTGAAGTTCTCTTTCTCTGTTGGGTCTTTGTGAGTTTTTGGTATCAGTGTAACTGTGGCTTCATAGAATATATTGGGTAGAATTCCTTCTGTTTCTATTTTGTGGAATAGTTTGAAGAGTCTTGGTATTAGGTCTTCTTTGAAGATCTGATAGAATTGTTCACTAACCCATTTGGTCTTGGGCTTTTATTCTTTGGGAGACTATTAAGGACTACTTCTATTTCTTTAGGGGTTATGGATTTTTTTTAGATGATTTATCTGATCCTGACTTATCAGCTAACTTTATGATACAGCCCAGCCCTATCTACCTAGGGATTTTATAGCCCACAGTAGACCAGGCCCTCCTCTATCAATTAGCAACTAAAAATATCTCACAGGTATGGCTACAGGTCAGTCTGATGGAGACAATTATTCAATTGAGGTTCCATATTTCCTAGGTGTGTCAAGTTGACAACTAAAGCTGACTGTGACATCTGCTTTCTGAGGTGGACCACTATGTGTCTGGGTATAATGGCTGAGTCTGATCATTCTCCTACAAAAATATCTAGAGGCATTATCCTTTGGTCTGTCCTGCCCACTTCATGCCTATTAGAAATGTTCAAATTGAGGAATACTGTGGTGGTTTGAATAAGAATGCACCTCTATAGGTTCATATGTTTAAATACGTAGTCCTCAGTTGGTAGAACTGTTTGGGAAGGATTAGAAGATATGGCTTTGTTGGAGAAGGTGTGTTAATGGGGGTCAACTGTGAAATTTCAAAAGTTTATGCTATTGGTGGTTTGCCTTCTCTACTTCCTGATTGTAGATCAAGATGTAAGTTCTTAGCTACGGCTTCAATGCCATGCCTGCTTGCTTGCCTGCTTGTCTACTGCCAATTTCTCTACAATGACAGTCATGGACTGTGATTCTGAAATAAACTCTTTTATAAATTGCTTTGGTCATGGTGTGTCTTATCATAGCAATGGAAAAGTATGTTGAAAATTTATTCTCCAAACAATTTCTCATCTGGGATAATGTTATATTCAATAGAAATTTTGGTTATATCCTGGACAATTCAAAGTTCTCTGGACTTGGGTCCCATGTGTCTCAGACACTGACTGGATTTTGCTTGATTCAAGGACACTGGAGTTTGGATGATATGAGCACTCTTGATAGTGAGGACTCTTCTACTGGTCTTCTGCTCCCATTGTCTGAAAATGGTTCCACTTTCTATTCACTTTCCAAGCAAGATGGTCAAGGTCACTGAATTTGCAAATTTCCTCACCAGTGTGGGTGGGGCAGAGGTGTGATAAATAAGCAGTGTCTGGGAACAGAAACCAAAATGAAAGCCATCTGATGAGCCACTTATTTGAAGGGGCTGCAAAAGGCTGTTGTATTCATGGTGAGACCAGAAAAAAGGGAAGGAAGAGAGGAATCTGAGCCAAAAGTCAAAGATGAACATAAACCCATCCTGGATTTAGAGAAGGCAACTACAGACATCCATTGCTAAAGCCCTTTCACCCTTGTATTTGGAAGTCAACATTTCTTGGGTTGGAGGGTTCCATACTCAATAGAAAATCTTTATATATTTCTCGCAAGCCCTGCCTACTCCCTTTGAAGTTCCCAGTCCCCTGCATGCTCCAGGAGCTTCTTTTCTAGGCTACTCTGACTTTCTCTACTTCCTTTTGTCCCACTGGTTATTGTCCAACCTTGTAGTTATGTACTATGTGTATTTCCCTCTCGCTATTGGGAGCATTTTGACATCTGGATAATGCATTCTTAATTGCAGCTTTCCATCTAGCATGTGACTCACAATGGAAATTCAATGTATACATATTGATCCCAATTATAAATTTTAAAGTGGCTATTTTAGTTCTGTTTACTTTTACTTGTGAACCTAAAGGTGCTTTAAAAAATAGTATGTGCTACAAACAAACAAACAAACAAACAAATCCCAAACCACTAAAAAAGTGGGATTAAGCCAGGTGTGGTGATATACACCTTTAATTTTAGGACTTAGAAGGCAGAGGCAGGTAGACTTCTGTGAGTTCATGGCCATCCTGCTTTACCTAGGAAGGTCCAGGCTAGCCAGAGATACATAGAGAGACTCTATGTCAAAAAACAACCAACCAACTAAAGAGACAAACAAAAATAAGAAAGAAGAGAGATTTATTGGAACATCTGTTCTTAGGACATCAAGCTGAATAGGTTAAGCTGTATTTGTGGGCCTAAGTGACTTGTGCTATGTACCTTGGTCATGGTGTGTCTTATCACAGCAATGGAAAAGTGTGTTGAAAATTTATTCTTCAGACAATTTCTCATCTGGGATAATGTTGTATTCAATAGAAATTTAGGTTATATCCTGGAGAACTCAAAGTTCTGATGTACCAGGCCCAGTGAGATGGGACTGATGTTTAGCTCTAACTTTAGATATACACCATCTTTAATTCTGTGGGAGTGAGTCTGCCCCATCCCTTCTTCTGTAGGATTTGCAGGTGGTCCTGGCACAAGCTCAATTTGGGCCTGGTGCTTCCAAAGAAACCTTTGTAGTCTGGGGAGAATAGTTGAGGGGGTTATCTTCCCATGCCTAGAATGAAAACTGTCCCCAGGGGATAGTATGTTTGACCTTCTTTGAATCATCTATTCTGGATCTGTTAGTGCCTCATGGCCCATCTCAGCCTCATGACTTACTCAGTTCCCACTTCTAGGATCTTCTGGTTCTGCTCTCAGAGCCTTTTCTGGGATTCTTTGTGAAGCATTTGTAAGCAGTGTCTGTATTGTTTCTGGTAGTGAATTGATTTAGAATATCCTTTGTTGATAGTCCAGCTTTGAAAGTGCTCAAGTCTGCTGTTAATCGTCTTTTTCTTTCCAACCACTGAGGAGACACTCCTGCAAGAGAGAGGGGGAAAACAATAGTGCTCTTGTTCTAGTTTCCAGGTTCATTATGCCCTCTCTGTGTATTTATGCCATCAAATGTGGGCTAACTGTAAATCAAACCATCCTATCTAAGAAGAACAAACTTTACACTAAATGTTGATAATTTTCTTCTATTCCAGATGCTTACTTAATTTTATTTCAGCAAACACTCACCGAGCCTTTCATTTGTGGTAAATGCAGGTAAAATGAGATCTACAATTTTGAGGAACCTCGGAGGTTACTCAAAAAGAGACAGGAGTAAATGAATAGCTGTAGTTTTCAGGGCAACTGGGGTACCAAAGACATCAATGTTTACCACAGATGTCACAGATCCCTAAGGACTATTCTGGCATACTTTTCCTTCATGTATACCTTTTGTATATTATGCTTCAGTATGGAGCAAGTCAACATTTATTGAATGGATGACTGATGGGATGAATTACATTTTGAATCCTAACATTCTCCCATTCTTGCATGTGCTTTCTTAATATGAAAAAAGATGACTATTCTCAAAAACTCCTTGGGTAATACTGTCCTCTCTGATCCAAAAGAGGATGTTCAATTTAATCTTGGTTGGAATTTAAAGTAAAACACAAAATGAGATCTGAACCCTGATTAGTAAGTGATGAAGACTGGTATGTTCTTGGGAAATTTTCTATGGTGCAGAACTGGGTTTTGAAGAGCTGGATACTCAGTACTCAGCACATGACAGTGGAGAATAAATATGAGGGAACAGGAATACAAATAAATAAATAAATATGAAAGCCATATAGGCTGTAAAAATACCCCCAATTTTTGCTCCTATAAATTCTTGCCCTAGCAGTGTGACTCTGTAATTGCATCTAAGAGCCTTTCCCCCAATCTTCAAGTTGGGGTAGTCTTAAGGTTTCCTTGGCATATGAAATGAGCTGGCTGTTGAAAAATTCATGTTCAATACCAGCCTCAGAAGAACTATACCCTACTTTATCAGATCCTTGGGGCTTTCCTGTGATTGAGACCAAACTAGCTTACTTAATAATGAGTCAATCTTGATACCTTGGTCAACAGTCCAGCCAACTGGTAGCCATAAGAATTAAACTTCCTAAGTCATATTGCTGCAACTGATCTACCCTTGTGGAACACATGAGCAAGCCAAGTCAAGATTAACCAAGTCTGACCCAGAAAACTAGAATCAATCCAGCAGACCTGTATACTTGTATATAATTCAATTCATGTGGTTTAGTTCGGGAGTTGTTTTAAAGAACTACAGCTTACACACAGAGCAGAATTTCATATTCTTCATCTCTTTTTGGGGAACAATTCAGCTTTGGTCCCAACTAATTCATGCACTGGTTTGACCAAAGGATTCTATTGTCTTATTAGCTTACGGGTGACTCAGAGACTCAGGTTAAGAACAAGGAAAAATGCATAGTGAGAAAATTCAAGCATTCAACATGGCTGCAGCCACCTCTATAATTCTAGCTGCCAAGTTCAAGTCCACACTGCTGTAGAATCCCAAGTCAGATCTTCACCTTTTCTGAAGTGCCAGTTACAAAGAGAAGATTGTATAAAACAACAGCCTCATAGATGCTTGGTCCAGAGCCGGGCAGATACTGAAGAAAGTGCTTGTCATTTTTCTTAGTTTTCCCTGCTGTTCTCTGATTCTCAAGAACTTAGTATCAAAAAGTCACAAGCTGCAAAGTCTTGACCTCACCCAGAAGCCACTCAGCACTGCCTGGAAGTGTACGCTTGTCCTAGGCTTTAGTTCCCTGACCGAGCTCCATTTTTCTTATCACCTTATGGTTTCTGTCCTTATAAAACTATTCTGGTCCCTCTTTGCCTTGTAAAATCAGGCCACTGTTGGGCCCTGCTCTGTTGGGTTTCACTTTGTGACTAGAGTTCAGTCATGAGTGGTAAGGATTTAGAAGTTTCATATCTACTCGATATTCCGGAAACAGCCAAGAGCTTGGACTCTTTTCATTGACCGCATCATAGACCAGGTGAGGGATTGTTAAACATGTGTGGTGAGGTATATTGCTGGTACAAACTGAGTACTAGTCATTTCAAATGTAATAATATGACAGGATCGGTTCTGAAAGACTGGAAACAAGGCACAGATATAGATAGAGAGATGCTTCAACACCAGGCTGACAGACCAGTGGGAAAATACAAAACTGGCCTTTCATACTACGGAGTTTGAGAAAGCACTGTTTTGGAAACTGTTCAACAATCTAGCTTTGGCTTGGCAGACATCTTTAAAGATGTGCTTTGAAGTGTATTGAATGAGATATCCCCCACATCTTTATGTTTTTGAATACTTGCTCCCCATTAGTAGTGATGTTTAGGAGGTTATGGATCAATCATTCAGGAGGTGTTCTTTGCTGAAGGAAGCATGCTGCTCTGGGACTGAGCTGTGAGGGTTTACAGCCTTGCCTGTTTTCAGTTTGCTCTCTCTGTTTGTGTTTATTTGTTAATAGTTGAAGATGTGGTTGCTCAGCTTCCTGGTCCAGTCCCCTACTACCATGCCTCCCTTGCCATGATGAACTCTATCTTTGGAAACATAAGCCCGAATAAACTCTTTTTCCTACAAATTGTCTTGGTGATGACATTTCATAACAGCAATAGAAAAGTAATATACCCTTTATGCTCTATGTAATTATGATTTTATGATCGAAAGATAAAATTACATGTATTTATTTAAAATTATATCTATTTAACAAATTGCATTTATTTAAGTGCATGCCCACACCATGAGGATAATCCTCAGGAATCAGCTTTCCCCTTCTGCCAAGACTGAACATATATCAGCAGGATTACCTGTAGAAAACCACCTTGCAAGCCCTATTTGATGATTTTTAATGACCCGTTCAACTCTGGACTGAAACTAAGGACACTGATTGGATCTACATGCTGGACATGACCCAATTGTCATGGATGACTGAAAGAAGGAAAACAAGGCTTCCTGTTTTATGTCCATCAAGGCTTTTTCTCGGGGATATTACTCTGTGTTGTGCAGAGGGGGAGGAATCTGCTCTTTAATTTGGATTGTTCTTTATTTACACGAGTGGTCTCTGCGTTGTTCAGTGTGGATGGGAGGGCTGAAATAATTCACCTGGCCTAAGCAGATGACAGCATAGAATGGGGAGGTCAGGATATAGCTGGCTTTAACGATGCCTAGAGTCAGGCACTCCATTTTTACCAGGCTCCTTTCTACCTACCATGTACTTGGAGATGAGTCAGTGGATGAAGGTGCTTGCTACCACTAAACCTGAGAACTGAGTTTGATCTCCAAGTCCCACATGATAGACATAGAGATCTGAACTCTACAATAGCTTTACTCTGACCTCCACACATGTGTATTACCCCCTAACAGAAATGAATAAAATTAGAAAAAAACGTCAAGCATTAATCTCCGGAATAGAGAGGCATGCTAGGCAGATAAACTATAGCTATCTACTCCATCTGAGAAGCATTGATTACTATTGATTTTTGTTTGAAGGGAAAACCAAGACTAACATTCAGCTACTTGGGATATTTTTCATATGTAGCCACCCCTTCTGGTGTGGGACATTGTAGTCTAGCTTCCCAGTTTTCGTTATGTATATTTGGTAAATGTCTGCTATATATAGGTACCAGAGCAGGCATATTGCATATATTATTTTATTTATGTTCCAATCTTATAAGGAAAAATGATTCTCCTACTTTGTTGAGGTTCAGGCCCCTTAGATGGCTTATGCATACCTTTACACTCTCTGTATCATCCATACCTGCCTTCTTCCTGTGGCCCAGTTGTTGCCTGGGGTTTGTGCATCTCCAAGATAATGTGTAAGCAAAGTCAAAGACTTTTGACTCCCAACCATGACCTCTAAAACCACCCCTGGAAATTCTCCTTCTATGATAATGTATGGTCATGTTTTATCAAAGATCAGACACAAGGAAAGATGTTTGGAAGCAGACTGCTCTGTACTTCTCTCGATCCAAATATGGGACCTAACTAGTTGACAAGGCAAAGAGTGACTGTGGATTACATTGATTGTTGATTAGCCGCCCATGGAACCAGTTAAAGTTTCTGTCTTTGACAACTGCTATTTTTGGAAGGTTTGGAAAAAATAAGTTGCAGAAATGCTCTAAAGATATGTTGTGTCCCCAGGAGAATGTTCTGTCTATTGCTAGGCACTGTGGGGGCTCTCACATGGCCAGCAAAGCAGTAGTGATAGGGTAGTGGCCGTAGTCAGTAGTGATAGTCTGCTGCTGGACCTCATTTTCCGTGAGCAGTAGAATGTATGAAAATCAGGTAAATTTTAGTCATATTTTGAATAAGATCAACTAACTTGGTGCAGAATAAAGAAAGTTTATCCTTGTTATAGCATTGACAGTGAAGATGAGGTTAACATTCATCCTTTGTACATTGTCTTGCCCTTCCTGAAGCAAAGATATGCCCCACCTACTATGTAAGGGAAAACTTGCCTGAGGGATGCTCTAGATTACTATTCTTTAAAGGCTTAGCATTGCATGTGAGTGTTGATTAAGTGAGAATGTAGTACTTTGTACTTCATGATCGTTTGAATATGCATTGCCTCATTAAACTTTTGTAGCTGCCTTGGGTGGTTTGTCGGACAGTGATCACTGATGCCATTGCACAGTGGAGAGAATATAGGGCTGAGGGGCCGGCAAGATGGCTCATTGGATAAGGGGACTTGCTCTGCAATATGAAGACCTCAGTTCCAATCTCCCCTACCCACATAAAAGCCAGGCACACCCATTTACACCTGTGATCCTAGCATTAAGGGTAGAGACAGGTGAATTTTTGAGAGAACCCTCTGGCTAGCCAGCCTTGACAAAATGACAGGCTTTCAGTTCAGTAAGAAACTCTATCTTAAGACAGTAAGGCTGAGGGCAGTGAAGGAAAATACCTTAGTCCTGCTTTGGCCTTAGCATGGGCATGGAAAGATGTCATCGGGTGCATACTCCCACAAAGTCATGTGCATGCCTTCCACATGTACAACACACATACAAATATGTGTGTGTGTGTGTATGTGTGTATGCACGCACTCAAGCACTCACACAGGTGTACATGCACACACACACTTCACAGAAAGCAGAATTTAATGCTGAGATTATAAAAAAAACAGATTAAGGTTAAGGTTAAACACTAGTACTTGGGGGTCCATGGTGGTTAGTTTTGATGGTCAACTCCATAGAATTTAGAATCAACCACCTAGAAAACAACTGAAGATTTATGTGTGATTGCTTCCACAGGGGTTTGACTGAAGTGGAAGATCCACCCTGGATATCTGGGGTGTCATTTCACATGCTGGGGTCCTGGACTGAATAAAAAAGGAGAAAGTACATAGAGTATAGGATTTTCTGTTATTCTCATAGAATATAGGATTCTCTGTGATTCCCGATCATCAACACAGTACAGCTTTACACTTTTGTGTTAGATATTTTGTCACCGTGATGAAAAAAGCAACTAATGCAAGGGATTAATCTGAAATTCAGGAATGTGATTCCTTGTTGGAAGCTCAAGCTATTAGGTCAGCAAAGGGCTAGTTTTCATAGTTCTCTTAACAAACAAACAAACAAATAAACACATGGGAAAATGATGCGTGCTACCCTTTCTTCCTTTTCCTCAGTTCATTTTGTATTCATTTTGACCTGTTCTATGCTCATGGAGTACTTCAAAGGAGTCCCTTGTTAGTAGTTTCCTGTTGGCTGGGGCCAATGGGAGCCCTTGGTAGTTCTAGAAGTACAGGAGAGCTACTCTGCATGTTAGGAGTTGTGGTTCCTCTCAAAATTGTGGCTTGTGCTGAGTAGCTCCTTCTCCGTAGCCCCAGTTCTCCATAAGTGTGCTTTTATTTAATGCCTAGTTATTTGAACCATCCCATCCGAGAACCATCCCATCCGAGAACCATCCCATCCGAGATGGACTCTGTTTCCTGCTGAGACCCTGACTGTCACAATATTGACTTGTTTATTTTTAGTGGCTCAAGTAAGGACCTAAACAAATAAACAAAATCAAAACAAAACCATCATTTCATTTATGTTATTAAAGGGAAGATCAATCTATCTGTCTGTCTGTCTATCTGTTATGACTTGCACAAGCGTGCATGTGCACATATACACACATACACAAACACACATACCACATACATACACACACACACAGAGAGAGAGAGAGAGAGAGAGAGAAAGAGAGAGAGAGAGAGAGAGAGAGAGAGAGAGAACCATAGACAATTTTACTCTTACTTTATTCCTATTTTACTAGGATCTAGTAAAAATGTTATTGGAAATTGGATGCCATGTATGGGTGACATGTGGGAGCAAATGGATGAACTCTTTTTATCAGGCTTGCTGCCTTCTCCTTGACTGTCATGAAGAAAGTGGTCCCAATGGTTTCTATATGCGGTAGTCACCAGTACAGTTTGCAATGTACTTTGGAGTTCCATGAATGCTTGGTGAGTTATTTTTTTGACAAATTTGCGAGGACAATTAATTGTGTTCGCCAGCCTTCTCCAACCTGGTGATATCCTGGTGTGTGAAAGATGTGATTCCTGTATCACAGTCGAGTTGGCGGCATATAGGAGAAAAAGCAGCTATAGCAGTTTGAGGACAATGCAAGAAAAAGGTCAGTGTACAAGGCTGTAAAGGCACACTGAGAGTTTGCTCTTGTTTTCCTGGGCTTGGGGGTGGGGTGGTGATGTCTAGGCCAGGTGCCATTTGAGCGGGAGCTCTGAGCATTATAGAAGTTTGTCTAATGGACAAAGGAAAAGGGCATTTCAAGCAGATTTTCAATCCTGCCTTGAATACCAGTCAGGGGACATGACAGAATATGGTACCCAGGAGATGGTTTCCTGAAATTAACTCGGTAAGGCTGAATCACAGGATAGGGAACGGGGCACACAAAGGATGTAGAACTCTAGACTCTGCTTAGGGAGGAAGCTGCTACCTGCAGACAGCTGTGATTTACCGGAGATTCTTAAGATTTTTTCTTTAATTAAAGGGAATCACATGGTCTGATTGTCATTTTACAAAGATCACTCTGGTTATCATTGAGGAGACAGATTAGAGAGTCTGAGATTAGGGACTCAGATTCTGGTTAGGATGTTCCTGCCATGGTGTGGGAAATAAAGACGCAAGACTCTTGATTAAAGCTACAGACAGGATGTGAAAGCCCCAGGGCAAATCCCCACAAATCCGCTGCTGACCAAGAGGGAGGTCAGCAAGCAGTTCTCTTTGAAATTTTCTTGTGGACTTTTGCCTCCAATCTATCACCTAGTTCCCCTCATCTGAGACAATCTGTTGAAAACAATGACCGAATGGCTTCTCCCCCTCCTGGGCTCTTGGACTTGTGTAGAGTTAGGAATCTCATGAACTCTATAGTTTTACTAACTGGGGTATTGGTGAAATAAAAGGCAGACTGTACCCAGGAACTATCTCTAGGCAAATGCCACATCCTTTGATTTGTGGCTACTTTGTCTGTGTGTTTGTACATTAGGGCCTGAAGGCAGTGGGAGATATCTGCGTTCTCTCTTTCTAGATGTGTGTCCTCTTCTCTTGTGCCCACTGTCGCCTTGGAAAACAAAACGCCATTTGTTAGCTGCTTGGGAGCAAATCTACTACTTCAAAGTTGGACTTGGGTAGTTTTGGATCCTGTTGTGTGACTGGGGCTATGTTTCTGTAGTCTGTTTGTTAGGGTTTCTATTCTAAAACAATAAAATTTTAACCAGCATATACTAATCATTTTTATGAGTTCTGCCTCACAGAAGATTTCAGGTAAGCAAAGCACATCATTTGACTCCATTTTGTCCTTTCACAGAACTTGAGTGGAGGGAAAGCAGAGATCTTCGAGGTTAATTTCTTAGAAGTGGATGGCACAGCTGAATGATAAAGATGAGGGAGTGGCTGGTGGTTCCTGAGCACATAGACTTAGAGCTTCTTGCTTTATTCCCATGTCATTTAATGTACATAAAATTTTAGTTATTTATTTTCAGGGTAAGAAAACAGACTTAACCCATCTCCACATGTGGGCTTTGTATGTGCGTTAGAAATTTTCTTGCTATTTCCATGGGAAACTACAGTACATAGTTTATCCAGTTTTAACCTGAAACATCCTCATCTTGTTGGGTGGAGATGCACCAGGCTGGTTACTGGCTTCTCAGAGTCTGAGAGATATGGTTAGTAAAATGAAAGCAGTTCATAAACTCCAAAGTGTATTTTGAATTTTACTGTTGTTGCTATTATTATGAATAGCACAGTTTGGGTATATCTCAAAAACAACTGTGACCTTTGGAAAACTTGATTTCTGACTATGGAAATCATGAGTGTAGACTCATGGTTTTTTTTAGAGATTTTGATGTGTTTTCAACTGTGTAGCTGAAATATGGGACAGACTTTCTGGGGGACACCAGTAGGAAATACAAGAGGATTTGTGGATGTTGAGATCCACAAAGGTCACACGTTGTTAGTTTGAGGACTCCAGAAGGGTATAGGTCTTTCTATTGTCTCATCTCTCCACGAAGGGACACCCTTTAGTCATCCATATTTTAGGGAGCAGTTGCAGACATCTCTGCTTCTTCACATTCAATATGGAGATATGAGTGGATCTCTGTCCTCAGGATGGTCATTACATTTTTCTGAGCTCCCACTTCCTTCTTGAGGTGACTTGAGCATCAGGGGTATGTTTTACAGTTGGGTCCATATGAGCAGTCAGCCCTGTAGGTCCCAGTTAGAAGAAGGTCACAGGTCAGTGATTGCAGTGTTGACAGAAGACAATTTATACACAAGGGACTTGCTTCCTTAAAGCAAGCTGGATGAGGCTTCATGGCAAGAGAGATAAGAACCATGAAATGATTCTTAGGGGCATTTACTGTCTACTATATATTCTAGCCTTTGCATATGTTATCTTTAATTCTCTCATAAATCTTGTTGAAAGGATTAATTTTATTCCATTTTATAGATATAAAACAACAACAACATCAACAACAAAAACAAAAACAGGGATTTAAAAAACCCTAATTAATAAAGTAACACACAAGAAAGTTAAAGAATTTAGATTCTCAGCAATTCTACCTGATCTCCATTTATCTCTTCTCCTGTTTCTTCTCATATACCGGATTCAGGTTTAAGATCCTTATCTTTAGAAAGAATGATAGGTTGATATGAGGGTCTTCAGAAGAGGCAGTAGGAATGTTATGTGTTGCTCGGGGCCAGTTTCGGGGATAGAATTCCCTATTGGTGGCCTGGCTTAGAGGGGACAGTAGAGGAGAGGTGGTGTCTATTCTGGATTCTCCAGTGGTTTCTGTGGGGAAGAAGTTTCTGTCTCTCTGGCTATTATCTCCATGGATTTTGGTATGGCCTGCCTTCAGTATTGGTTATCTGCCTCTTTTTGGAGAACATTCTTTGAAAGGATCCTGAGGAGGTTTCAGTCTTCCACTTAGCCTGGTGTGGGATGAAAGAAAGACAGAACGCACAGGAAAGAATATCTGGAGAACAGGGTGGTAGCTAACTTTGGGGGTATGTGTACATGTTAGAAAGTGTATTCTTGCTAGATCTGAGAGAGAGAGGAAGGAGAAAGAGATGAAGGGAAGCGGTTGAGTGAAGATGCACTTATTTGCTGAAGAGATGGCACAAACTTTTATGATGAGCAATAGGGTAGAGTCAACGAATTCCAAAGTCAAAAGAGAACATTCAGGATGGACTCACAAGAATGCTTAGAAAAACAAGACTGAGAGCCCCTTAAAAGAAAAAGTAGATGAACATGATATTATTAAAAGAAATAACAAAAGGAATCTCCAAAACAAAACCCAAGACTGGAAATATAGCTTAGTGGGTAGGGTGCTGACCTAGCATCCACAAAGCCCTGGGGTTAATCACCATCATGAAATAAACTAAGCATGGTGGCATACACCTGTAATTTAGAGTTTGAAGTAAGAGGATCAGAAGCGCCAAGTCACCCTTAAGTGCATAGCAACTTAAAGCAAAACAACAACAATAACAAAGCAAAATAAAACAAAAAAACAAACCAAACTGAACCAAATAATGAAACCAAACCTTCAATAAAAACAAACAAAACTCCTCAACAACAGGAAACCTCAGTGTGTGAACAGAGATTGTTATTCTTCCTGAGGTCTGAAGGGCACCTTAGCTGGAGCTCTATAAGTGCTGTGTGCATTTCTTTGAGATGATGTTAGGGTGAATGTTAGAATCAACTACTACCCATACCATGGATTCTGTAGGATCCTCATGAGTCCCGACTGAACTGCAGAGCACAGGTTGAAGAGGCAGGGACCAGAAGACAAGGGGGCCTCATCTCTGTTAAGGTTCAGAAAAGTGAAGAACAGGAACCAAAGAGATCCATCGACAATGTAAAGCAGGAAGTTCTTTCTATGTTCATATATAATAGCAAAGGCCCTTTCAGTAAGAAAATTATGAAGTTGAAAAGAAAGCAAGAGTGGATATCAACTGTAGCTTGGAGAGTCTATGGATGCTTACTGGTAAGAAAGGGGAAAATGGCGACAAAGTGGCCTGTAAGTGAAGAACAGGGACTCTGTAGCAATCAGAGAAAGCTATGGATATGTCAAAATATGGCCTGAATGAAGTTCACTGTGGCCATGAGGAAGAAAGCAGAGACTGAGCAAACATGAATATGTGAAGCGGGGAGTTAATATACACAAACATAAGAATTACATAGAAATGTTGGTTTTCAGTGGGAAGATTATTTACAAACATGACTTTACATAGCAAAGCAGCTGACTTTTATAAAATATTTTGAGGCTATAACAAGAAAATCCATGAAAATGCCTAAGACTCGCTGAAATGCACACTATTCTGGGATATTCTTTTTTTTTTTTCCTGGACTGTTCTGTTCCTGGCCATATATTCACACTAGTAGCTTTTGTTGGTAAGTACCCTCTTGGGGACAACATGTCCAAAACCATATTGGAAGAGAAGAACATGCTAGCCTTCTTGAGGAATTTGAAGGTCAGCTGGAGAGACATTGGAGGATGCTGGTCTAGTGTATCGCACCATCAGCCAACAGATGTTAGTCCTACTGTGCATCAGAGGAGACCATCAAATGGCAGGCATGAGGACCTAACTTGATTTTGGAGATGGAAGTGATACTTGAAGAGACGTTTCCTATTTAAATAAGATGCAGCAGGTAAACGAAGGAGATGGAGAGGTTACCCATGAGCACATTGGGTTCTTCTAATGGTGGCTGGACTAGGCCTTGGAGTGGCAAAGAAGTCTTACAGTTACCACCATGAGACCTAAACACCTAGGATTCCAATGGTCTCTGGCTTTATGTGAGGGACAACCCATTCTACGTGCTCAAAGTAAGAGGGCTAGCATTCTGAGTTCTAATTGCTGGTGGTCATCTCTCAGCATCCAGTGAAATCCATGGCTCTAAGGATTAGGGGACAGCAACAGCCAACACGAGTAGTCAGTGTCATAAGGGTATGTCAGGATCCTCAGCCATTTCCATAGCTAGCATGTGCAGTTTTCAGGCTTCAGGTCTGGAGGCCCTTGGTCTTCAAGCCTGGCAGCTTCCTGGAACTTGTTTTACTTTTGTTTTATGGAGACAGTGTCTTGCTATGCAGCCCTGGCTGACCTTGAACTTCTCAAGAGTTCTTGGTTTAACCCTAAAGAACTCTTCTGTGAACTTGGGCTGCTCTCTTACTCAACACCTTCTGTCTTTTGTATAGTTCTATCGGTCAATGTCTTCACGTGCCTTTGTTGCCCATGACCTTCAGTAACTCTTTGGTGAACTTCTCACTGCTGCTTCTACCATTGCCATTGTTGTTGCTGGTGTTGCCAAGGTGGAAGCTGTCACCACCTTTCCTGCTGCTCCATCGTCTCTTCTTGTTATATCTTAGTTCATTGGCTTTAGTGTAAAAGAGATGAGCAGGTGAAGAAATGGACACTTGAAAATAGTCTTTTTGGGCCCAATATTGCAACACCAAGGGTCAGGAGAGGAGGGTGTCTCCGAGATGAGTTTTGAAGTGAGCTATATAGCTTGTTCTACAGCGAGGAAGATGGATACGGCATGCAAATGAAGGGCTGTATTTACTCTAAGCAGCTACCACACAGTTTCCTGTTGTACTAATTACAGGCCCCACAGAGGGACCAACCCCAGCCCTTGCATAAAGACCAACCCCATCACACCAGTCACTGGCTTCTGGCTGAGTTATTGAAGGAGGTGCCCTCTCTCCAGTGTTGACTGAGACTAGCTGTGAGGTAGCCTGAGGTTCACCAAGGCTTGCCATGGCAGAGTGCAGCTTCCCAGGCTTGTGCAGGTCGTCTGGAGCAGTCATGACTACAGCAAAGCCTTCTGAAGGAGGAGTCACGGCTCTAGTTGTGGAGAGTCTATAACTGGAGTGTTCTGAGCGATCATAAAATGCCTAAAACAGCTAGGTTCCCCTGATGACAATCTGGCCTGTGGCCAGAGAGAAAGTTGCTTAACTGATAGTTCCCTGCTCTGGGATGCCAGACAGAAGGAATGAATCATCTATTACACAGTTCAGAAGTGCTTTCCTCATTCACAGAAAAAAAAAAACAAATAAAACAAAAACAAAACACATAAGGAATTTGTACATAAGGTTGGGAGAAATGAGATCCAGGATAGGGAAGCTGGTGAGGATGAAGGAGGCACAACAGGAAATACATATTTCACTCCTGCCCTTTGCCCCAGGAAGAGTTAGGTCACCCCCATCTGTCTCAGAAGTGGGAAACATGTACGCAGATTACAAAATGATCCACACCAAGACAGGCTCTGCAAAGAAAAATGCATACAAGTGTGTGTGGCTGGAGTGAGTGTGTGTGTGTGTGTGTGTGTGTGTGTGTGTTTAAAGGTAAAAATCATGTATTTTTAAGGGATACGCATTACTGCTTTCCAGCATTCACAAGGCCTGCACAGGGCACAGGAGTAAAGGCCCCTTCCACCCTGCCCCAGTGGTCACCTGCACACACCTGAGGGTGCATCGGAGTCGCCCTGAAGTCTTCTGGGACTACTGGTAGCACCTTGACTCTTCTTCCAGATGGCAGTACTGGATGCTGGTGGCCCTGGAGTGGCAGCCAGGAATGGGCGCAGTGGAGGGGGACTCAGGCCAAAGGGTGCAGGGTTCAAGTACAGAAGGAAGGGCCCAGCTGGGGCAGAGGTGAAAGGCTCAAGTAATGGGAATGGCAGGCCGAGGGAAGACAAAGGGTGGGACTCTGGGGGACACTCGGGTACAGCTGGCTCTTTGTCCAGGGCAGGGGATGGTGGCAGGGCTGGATTCTGACTATGGTCTATACAAACATGCAGATGCTTGAAGAGCGAACAGTGAGTGCGGAAGCACAGGGGGCAATTCTCACACTTGAAGTAGCGATTGGGGTTGTAATGCAGCTTGCTGTGGGCTACCAGCTCCTGCATGCTGGGGAAACTCTCAGGGCCGCTCAGCGCTGAGCATCAGAAGGGTTTGCCTTCCAGTGACTGTGTGGGTGGGCAGTGGGTACGGAGATGCTGTGCTAGATCATGAACACTGAGGAAACTGAGGCAGCAGCCAGGATATGTGGCAGGATATGAGGCTGGAGGGCACATCTGAGCCCAGTTCACATCTGAAGCTGCAGAGCAGATCCTAGGCCAGGTCTCCTGAGAGTGTGCTGCGGAGCTGGAATGTTACCATGTAGCCAAAGAGGACACCTGTTCCCTTTCTTTCCACAGCTGACCACTGTTGATTCTAGACCAGATGTTTAAATTAGCCAGACTCCTGCCATGCATTTTTCTTGTTATGAGACTTGAGACATACAATACTGCTCTGCCTTCTGCCTCAGTTTCCTAGTCTGTACAACGAGATTCTACTAACATTTACTTCCTTATGATAGAGTTAGGGATAAATGGAGAAGGTTCTCTCTGAAGGTTTGCGGTTTGACACTATTCCTAGGACCCATTAACTTGTTTCTCTCTTGCTTTCTTTTGTGCTTTTTTTTTTTTTTTTAATTATCTTGTTCCCATGGTAAGGAATATGCAGAATACTTCTGGCATTGTTTTAGATGTGAGCATTTTGATCTAGAGACACATTTTAATCCTGGAAGAAAAGGGGAACTTTGACTTCCATTTTGTCCTTTCACAGAACTTGAGTGGAGGGAAAGCAGAGATCTTCGAGGTTAATTTCTTAGAAGTGGATGGCACAGCTGAATGATAAAGATGAGGGAGTGGCTGGTGGTTCCTGAGCACATAGACTTAGAGCTTCTTGCTTTATTCCTATGTTATTTAATGTACATAAAATTTTAGTTATTTATTTTCAGGGTAAGAAAACAGACTTAACCCATCTCCACATGTGGGCAAGATCTAACCCAAGTGTCTGTCTTGATTCTCTAACGAGTATTTTTCCCCAGCACCCCGTTCCACTGGGCAGGAGTTACATGGGAAGACCAACTTTTCCTCTGAAGTCTTGGCTGCTCCTTGTATTCTTCACTTGAGAGTTTAGGGAACACTGGCCAACACGAGATTGTGCCTGTATCAATGTGGGAAGAGCGGGGAAACATGGCTTCACTTACTGTCTAGGATCCAACTTGTTTCCAGTGAACATGGTTAAGTTTTCTTGAAATTCCCATGCTTATAGACAGACTTCTGGTGGGTTAAAAGAAGACAGCTTAGAGTTCTTAAAGATGTTTCCTTTCCTTCATCTCATTCCTCACATTTACGGAGGTTTCGTTAGTGTGTCATTTGTTTTGAATACGACCACGTGTAATAATTTTTAATATTTTAGATATAATAATTCTAGGTGGTGGGAGAGACAGCTCAGCAGCTCAACAGTGAAGAGCCCTTGCTGCCCTTCCGGAGGACCCTGGTTCCAATTCTGGCACCCACGTGGTACTCACAAGCCACTAATCTCAGAAGATCCACCATCCTCTTCTGCAATCCACCTGCACTGCATGCAGATGGCAGGCACACATGGTAGCAAAATACACAAACACACACACACACTCCTATGATGCTTATGAAAGGTGAAGGAGAAAACATACTTTGGAGAAATGAGATACTGAGAAAGGAGCTGGAGTTGGTAAAAAGCATCCTGGTAGCTGGGATGGAGAGCAATGGCTTGCTAAGCTGATTATTCACAATGAAGAATTTCTTTACCTTCATACTTTGTATCACTTGCTCTTCTTTGCCACACTCTTTTCCTTTTTGCCCTCCCCTCTTTCCTTTTGATTTGAGTGTCTTTTCCATGAAAATCTACTTCAGTAACAGAAGCCAAGACTCAACAGGAAAATGCGATGTTGTTTTAGAAGAGAAAACTGTCTTAGGAGAAAGAACAGTTCATTTCCTGAGGGAATTAACAAAAAGAAGTCCATGCCTGCTTCTTTGCAAAGTTGCAGATCAAGGTTGTATAGCTGCTTCCAGATTGTTCCGGAGTAACATGTAGGCTAGACAAATGAACCATTCCTTCACCGGTGAAAATTCTCCTCAACTCCTTCTATCATAATTATCGACAGATTTAGATGGAAGTGATTGTGGGACACATTGTCCTTAAAGATAGTCAGGGACGTGACCACGAAGAACTCTGATGGAAATGACTGAAAACAGTATGGTTCATTATTGCAGCCCCCAGAAAGCTGAGATATGCAAAAGTGCTAGTTTGATCCAAAAGGTATAAATAGCACTGGAGGGGGAGGCTGTGCAGGGCTCGCAGACTGCTGCGTTTGAGGAACAATTTGACAGAGACAGAGCAAGATGATGATAACTTGGAAAAAGGATAATTTGTCATGATTACCTCTCCCCCTTCCACCTCCCTAGAAAGAATAGCTTGCACCTCTCAGAATTCATGTGTAGAGAGGGGGGAAGAAAGCAAATTGGCTTTGCCACAAAGAAAACAGATCATTTTATCTCCTTTCTTTTCTGGGTCGACAATTTGGTGGCAGCAGACTGTGAGGGTTCTAACAAAAAGACATGGCCTCTTCATGGGGCTTCCTTTAGGTTCTGGACACTTCAGTTTGAGGAGCCATCCTTGTGAGTGAGTGCCAAGTTCGGGAGCTTCGGGTTTGTACTCTCTCTCTCTCTCTCTTTTTTAAAGATATTTTCTTTATTTACATGTAAGTTTCTCCTTTCCCAGTTTCTCCTCCAACAAACAAACAAACAAACAAACAAAAACAACAAGAACAAACCCCTGTTGCCTCCCCCCTCCCTGTGCCCGCCACCCCACCCTCTCCCACTTATTGGCCCTGGCATTCCCCTACACTGGGGCACAGAACCTTCACAGGGCCGAGGTCCTCTCCTCCTATTGATGATTGAATTTGCAATCCTCTACTATATACATGCTGCCAGAACAATCAGACCCACCATGTGCAGTCCTTGTTTGGTGGTTGAGACCCTGGGAGCTCCGAGGGTACTAGTTAGTTCATATTGTTGTTCATCCTAAGGGGCTGCAAACCCCTCAGCTCCATAGTTCTTTTCTCTAACTCCTTCACTGGGGACCGTGTACTCAGTTCAAGGGATGGCTGTGAGCCTCTACATCTGTATTAGTCAGGTACTGTCAGAGTCTCTCAGGAGATAGCTATATTTAGGCTGGCTTGTCCTTCCTTCAGTCTCTGCTCCATAGTTAGTCTCTGCAACTCCTCTGCCTGCTTTTGGCTCATTGGCTCTTGGGAACATAGCTATAGGTTTCTTTAGACCAAAACTTGTTGGATCATGAGACTATTATGGGATGACTCTACAAAACTGCCCATAGACAATCACTCTAGGACAGAATTTACATATTTCTCCCCTGTAGTAAAACAATGTTTTCTTGAAGCCCTCCACCCCCAGAAATGGAAGTGACAGGGGAGAACTCTGTCAGGAGAGGGCCTGAGGCTAGGGTCACATAGATAGCAGATAAGGGTGTAGTATGTACAAATATTTCATGATACATTTAAAGAAGTTCTGTTTGACCAGAAATTCAAATGAACTAGGCATCATGGATTTTATTTGGGAAAATCTAGTTGAAACCTGAACTACCAGGAGAACAAGGGATTATAAAAGCAAAGAAGTCATCCGAGAAGGTGGCCTTGTCTCATGAGTTCCTGATCAATTGTAGTCCTGGAGGGATCACTCTGTATGGTCTGCTTGCTTACGTCTCTGCTCTCTGATGGTCACTTCATCCGAGGATTTTGCCACATAAAAGCTCTGAGTTCACTCTTGACCACCAATCCTACCCATGTAGGACTTTGGTGGTGATCACCTGAAAACTGAGATGTTTCTTGACTTCTACTATGTTCTCCTTCCACTTAGTTCTTGCTCAGTTCTTATGGTTGGCAAGCTCTTTGTAACTGCCAGTATAGTAATTTTCCCTTGCTTAAAGCATTTCTAAAAGCTCCCGCTGCCTTTAGAATAAAGTTTCAACTCAAAAAATCTTGACCAAACCTGTTGATGTGACCACTTCCCTACATTCTGAAACTCGGCAGGCCTTTATTTACATTCATCCTTGAGTTTGCTATAACTTTCCAAATTAGTTACGCTCCTCTCACATTTTAGCCCTTAGGTATTTTGTAATTATTCACTCAAAAATGCTTATTTTTTCTCTACAAGGTGTTAAGAATGAAGCTGGGCAGTAGTAGCTCACACCTTTAATCCCAGCACTTGGGAGGCAGAGGCAGGCAGATTTCTGAGCTCGAGGCAAACCTGGTCTACAGAGTGAGTTTCAGGACAGCCAGGGCTACAAAGACAAACCCTGTCTAGAAAAACAAAAACAAAACAAAACAAAAACAAAAACAAAACAAAACAAAAGTGTTAAGAGTGATGTTTGGTGCTGAATTTATGAATATAAATGAACAAATCCATTGGGCTTCTTAGAGGTATAAATCAGGCTCTCAACATGTAAAGTCATACAGGGACATCACTGGCCACACTGCCAAGGACAAAGAACAGGGTGAAACATGACTTTCTTATTTTACCTTACATTTTCCATGTTTGATAGAATTTTTTTGACATTTTTTATTAGATATTTTCTTTATTTACATGTCATATGATTTTTCCTTTCCCAGTTTCCCCTTCAAGAAAGAAAGAAACAAAAACAACAAGAACAAACCCCTGTTGGCTCCCCCCTCCTCATGCTTGCCAACCCACCCTCTCCCACTTATTGGCCTTGGCATTCCCCTACACTGGGACACAGAACCTTCACAGGACCAAGGGCTTCTCCTGCCATTGACGATTGACTTTGCAATCCTCTACTATACACATGCTGCCAGAACAATCAGACCCACCATGTATAGTCCTCGGTTGGTGGATGAGTCCCTGGTAGCTCTGAGGGTACTAGTTAGTTCATGTTATTGTTCGTCCTATGGGGCTGCAAACCCTTCAGCTCCATTGTTCCTTTCCTTAACTCCTTCGTTGGGGACCGTGTGATCAGTTCAATGGATGGCTGTGAGTCTCTACATCTATATTAGTCAGGTACTGTCAGAGCCTCTCAGGAGATAGCTATATTTAGGCTGGCTTGCCCTTTCTTCAGTCTCTGCTCCATAGTTAATCTCCGCAACTCCTTCCATGGGTATTTTGTTCCCCCTTTTAAGAAGGAATGAAATGTCCACATTTTGGTCTTCCTTTTTCTTGAGTTTCTTGTGGTTTGTGGGTTGTTCTTCCTGTATTACAAACTTCTGGGCTAATAACCACTTATTAGAGAGTGCATACCATGTGTTTTCTTTTGTAATTGTGTTATCTCACTCAGGATGATATTCTCCAGATCCATCCATTTCCCTAAGAATTTCATAAATTTATTGTTTTTAATAGCTGAGTAGTACTCCATTGTATAGATGTACCACAATTTCTGTATCCATTCTTCTGTTGAGGGACATCTGGGTTGTTTCCAGTTTCTGACTATTATTAATAAAGCTGCTATAAACATTGTGGAGAATGTGTCCTTATTACATGTTGGAGCATCTTCTGGGTATATGCCCCGGAGTGGTATAGCTGGGTCCTCCCGTAGAACTATGCCCAATTTCCGGAGGAATCGCCATACTGATATCCAGAGTGGTTGTATCAGCTTGCAGTCCCACCAGCAATGATGTAGTCTTCCTCTATCTCCACAACCTCTCCAGCATCTGCTGTCACCTGAGTTTTTTATCCTAGCCAATCTGACTGGTGTGAGGTGGAATCTCAGAGTTGTTTTGATTTGCATTTCCCTGATGACTAAGGATGTTGAACATTTATTTAGGTGCTTCACAGCCATTCGGTATTCATCAGTTGAGAATTCTTTTTTGGTTCTGTACCCTATTTTTTAATAGGGTTATTTGGTTCTCTGGTGTCTAACTTCTTGAGTTCTTTGTATACCTTGGATATTAGCCCTCTATCAGATATAGGATTGGTAAAGATCTTTTCCCAATTTGTTGGTTGCTGTTTTGTCCTATTGACAGTGTCTTTTGCCTTAAAGAAGCTTTGCAAGTTTATGAGGTCCCATTTGTCAATTCTTTACCTTAGAGCATAAGCTATTGATATTCTCCTTAGGAAAATTTCCCCTGTGCCTATTTGCTCCAGGTTCTTCCCCATTTTCTTTTCTATTAGTTTCAATGTATCTGCTTTGATGTGGAGGTCCCTGATCCACTTGGACTTGAGCT
>NW_022196900.1:14880226-14880880 GCF_008632895.1 Mastomys coucha
CTTTGAGTTTGTTTATGTAGTGAATTACGTTGATGGATTTCCCTATATTGAACCATCCCTGCATCCCTTAACCCCTAGTAGGGACGAAGCCTACTTGATCATGGTGAATGATCATTTTGATGTGTTCTTTAATTAGGTTTGCAAGAATTTTATTGAGTATTTTTGCATCGATATTCATAAGGGAAATTGGTCTGAAGTTTTCTTTCTTTGTTAGGTCTTTGTGTGGTTTAGGTATAAGAGTAATTGTGGCTTCATAGAACGAATTGGGCAGAGTGCCTTCAGTTTCTATTTTGTTGAATAGTTTTAGGAGTATTGGTATTAGGTCTTCTTTGAAGGTTTGATAAAACTCTGCACTAAACTCATCTGGTCCTGGGATTTTTTTGGTTGGGAGACTATTAATAACTGTTTCTATTTCCTTAGCAGATATGGGACTGTTTAGATCACTGATCTAATCTTGATTTAACTTTGGTACCTGGTATCTGTCTAGAAAATTGTCCATTTCATCCAGGTTTTCCAGTTTTGTTGAGTATAGGCTTTTGTAGTAGGATCTCATGATTTTTTGGATTTCATCAGTATCTGTTGTTACGTCTCTCTTTTCATTTCTGATCTTGTTAATTAGGATACTGTCTCTGTGCTCTCTAGTTAGTCTGGCTA
>NW_022196900.1:14880976-14881652 GCF_008632895.1 Mastomys coucha
GGTTTGGTTGATTCTTTGTATAGTTCTTTTTGTTTGTATTTGGTTGATTTCAGCCCTGAGTTTGATTAATTCCTGCCTTTGAGTCCTCTGGGTGAATTTGCTTTCTTTTTGTTCAAGCGCTTTCAGGTGTGCTGTAAAATTGCTGGTGTATGCTCTTTCCAGTTTCTTTTTGTAGACACTTAAAGCTATGAGTTTTCCTCTTAGAACTGCTTTCATCGTGTCCCATAAGTTTGGGTATGTTGTGGCTTCATTTTCATTAAACTCTAGAAAGTCTTTAATTTCTTTCTCTATTTCTTCCTTGACCAAGTTATCATTGAGTAGAGTGTTGTTAAGCTTCCATGTGTATGTGGGCATTCTATTGTTTATGTTGTTATTGAGGAGCAGCCTGAGTCCATGGTGATCTGATAGGATACAAGGATTTATTTCAATCTTCTTGTATCTGTTGAGTCCTGATTTGTGATCAATTATATGGTCAATTTTGGAGAAGGTACCATGAGGTGCTGAGAAGAAGGTATATCCTTTTGTTTTAGGATAAAAAGTTCTTTAGATATCTGTTAAGTCCATCTGTTTCATAACTTCTGTTAGTCTCACTGTGTTCTGGTTTAGTGTCTGTTTCCATGATCTGTCCATTGCAGAGAGTGGGGTGTTGAAATCTCCCACTACTATTGTGTGCGGT
>NW_022196900.1:14882385-14887674 GCF_008632895.1 Mastomys coucha
GTGTTCTCTTAGGGTCTGTATGACATCTGCCCAGGATCTTCTAGTTTTCATAGTCTCTGGTGAGAAGTGTGATGTAGTTCTGATAGGCCTGCCTTTATATGTTACTTGACCTTTTTCCCTTACTGCTTTTAGTATTCTTTCTTTGTTTTGTGCTTTTGTTGTTTTGAATATTATGTGGTGGGAAGAATTTATTTTCTGGTCCAGTCTATTTGGAGTTCTATAGGCTTCTTGTATGTTCATGGGCATCTCTTTCTTTAGGTTAGGGAAGTTTTCTTCTATAATTTTCTTGAAGATATTTACTGGCCCTTTAAGGGTCTTCCCTCTCTTCTATACCTATTATCCTTAGGTTTGGTCTTCTCATTATGTACTGGATTTCCTGGATGTTTTGGTTTAGGATCTTTTTGCATCTTGCATTTTCATTGACTGTTGTGTCAATGTTTTCTATGGTGTCTTCTGCCCCTGAGATTCTCTCTTCTATCTCTTGTATTCTATTGTTGATGCTTGCATCTATGTTTCCTGACTTCTTTCCTAAGATTTCTAACTCCACAGTTGTCTTTCTTTGTGATTTCTTAATTGTTTCTACTTCCATTTTTAGGTCCTGGGTGATTTTGTTCAATTCCTTCACCTGTTTGTTTGTGTTTTCCTGTAATTCTTTATGGGATATTTTGCTTCCTCTTTAAGGGCTTGTACCTCTTTACCTGTGTTCTCCTGTATTTCTTTAAGGGAGTTATTCATGTCCTTCTTAAATTCGTGTTGCACCATAATGAGATATGATTTTATATCCAGATCTTCCTTTTCCAGTGTTTTGGGATATCCAGGACTCTCTGTGGTGGGAGTGCTAGGTTCTGATGAAGCCAAGTAGTCTTGGTTTCTGTTGGTAGGATTTTTGTGTTTGCCTTTCGCCATCTGTGATCTCTGGTGTTAGATGTTCTTTCTGTCTCTGACTAGAGCTCGTTCCTCCCGTGGGTCTGTAAGCCCATGTCAGTACTTCTGGGAGATCAGCTCTCCTCTGGTAAATCCCTGGCGTAGATGGGTGAGTCCCTGGGTAAGGGCACTCCCTGAAGGCAGGCTCTCCACTTGCAGGAAAGGGGCAGAGAGTGTTGCTGATCCAACACTGTCACTCGGAGGCTAAGAGTATCCTGACCCTGCAGCCCTGCGGCTCCCCTGTTTCTCCTGAGGCCTGTGCCTCCCAGCTGGTCCCTCCTTAGAAAGTCACCAGAGAGAAAATGGCGGATCTCACTGGAGTCCCTGGGTTAAAGCACTTCCTGGAGGCAAGTTCTACACTCACAGGGAAGGGGTGGGGAGGATTGCAGATCCGGTCTATTTGGAGTTCTGTAGGCCCTCACTTGGAAGCTGGGAGGATCCTGTCCCAGTCACCCTATGACTCCTGAGGCCTGTGCCTCCCGACTGGTCCTGCCTTTGAAAGTCACTGGAGAGAAAATTGTTTGATAGAAATTTAAATGTTAGAAATGTTTACTTTTTCTGAACTTTACTGTTAGCCCAAACTTGATAATAAATGACAACTGACTTGGCCCTCAGGACTGGGTGAATGACTTAGTCTATTCCAGCTGCTATAACAAAATGCATGAAACCAGGTAAATTATAAACAGTAGGAATTTATTGCTCACAGTCTGGAGGTTGAAGAGTGAAAGATCGAGGTTCCAGCATACTTGGTGTCTGGTGAGAGTTCTTGCTATGCCAACATGGTGTTCCAAGACTTCTTTCATAACTCCATTTACTAGAGCTCTACCCTCATGGCCTTTTTACCTTCTATAGCATTACCTCTTAATGATATCTCATCCACAGTGAGGTTACAGCATGTGAATGTTGAGGGACATTTTCATATAGATCAAGCACAGGGAACTTTCAGAAGGCAGCAAATCTGGCCTCCTTTAAAGAGACAGTCACTGCTCAACTTCAGTCACTTGTTTTGAGAAGACAAATCCCAAGTTTGAATTTCAATATGAAAAGTTTCCTGTTGACTAGTCATCAAAAACAATGACACATACTCTTAAAGTAAAATAAAGTCAGTCTGCAAGTGGACATTTCCTATTGGCCTTTTGTGTGAGGACTCTTGACCATTCCTACTGTTTCAGTCACCCAACACATCCAGTTTACTCAGACTCATTCTTTAATGTGATGAAATACCAATGACAACCCATGAAGATACACAATTGTTATTTGCCAATTAAAGGAATTTAAAGAGCTACTTCCAAAGAATAGAATTCTCTACTGCTACCCTTTTACAGAAGACTATATCCGTAATTGTGGAAACACAGGGACTACTTCTTTTTCCCATCACAGCACACATTCTACTGTATTAAAATTGCCTAAAATTATCTCTCTCTTAAGTCCATAATAACCCTCATAGGCTTTATTCCCATGTTGGCTTCTGTCTTTTATGGTCCAGGATCCTGGAGCATAATGGATCCTTAGAAATCTGTGGTCAAAAGAATAGGCAAGGTTCTCTGTATTCATCTATTGGGCCAGTAAAGCCTCAGATGCCTTTAATTGTTGAGGCTGGTCTCTATTTTCATTTCATGAAGGATTATTTGTTCATTTGTTTGCTTGTTCATGTTATGTCCATGAATTCTGCACCAAGCACAGCTTTTGACCAATCTTGAAGAGGTGTCTGTACTCACTTACCCATGTATATAGGTTTTGCATTTTCCCTGATCCCCTGCAAATTAAGTTCATTCATTTGCAATATTTTGCTTCTCGTTCTTTTCCTCTTCCTGTTCTCCAGGCTTTAGTCCACTACCACTGCATTCCATTCTTACTAAACACATGTGTGGTATGTGAGGGGTGTGGAACCCTACTTGCCCTTCTCAGAAAAGAGCAGAAGAGGACTTAAAAGGAGACCTTGAGCACAATCATGGGTCTTTCGACCTTCTTTATAAGACCATCCAATACTCCTCTTTTCCATACCAGCTTTGTTTGTCACTTCTGTGCCCATGATTCTCTGTACCAAAGACGCTAAGGAATGTCTTTGTACTAAAGTGAATTGTATGAAATATTTTTGATAAATAAGAATGATATATTTAGAGAGACATTTTATTATAATAACTGCTTCAGGAAAGATAGTGGTATCATCTAAAGTTACTTCCTTAGAATAACTATTCAGAATCTAGGGTTTTTTGCCTTTTTTTTTTAACTTTGAAAACCTTTCCTTGATTCTTCTGTTTGATTTTGGTGCTCTATATAAAATTCAAGAGGTACTTTATATGTGGTTTAGGGGAGGAGATAGGGATGTATCTCTCTCTTATACACACACATACACACACACACACAGAGGGAGAGAGAGAGGGTAAGAGAGAGAGAGGGAGCATGTGTGTACAAGGCCATCTACATGGGTTATGTATTGGATAAGGAGGTGGGTAAATTTGTAGGACATATGTAATATGAGCATCCCACTTGGGTGGATCACAGGTGACATGTTTTCTTCTATTGTCCTCAGTAGACAACAATAAGGGGAGCAGTTCATGTGAAGATGGTGATGAATGGTATGGTGGCTGCTGGGGCAGTTGACTCATCTCTTGATCTCTGCTTCTTTCCATGGAATTCCTCCTTCATCTTTATTTCAGTCAATGAATCTTTTATCTGTTTTAGAGAACAACAAAATCCGTGCTCAGCAATTCTGTTTTACACTTAGACCAGTGGCTTTTGAACTTGATGTTTAAGAATATGTCCTCTTGGTTTTCTGATTCTTCACTGTTCCCTTTGTCTCCAAGCAACAGGGGACTCAGAGCTAGTGCCAAGGCAAAAAAGGATGTTTTCAGAGTAACAGTGAAGGAATTCTATGACAGCAGATGTGAAGGGAAAACACTCTGATCATTTTATACCATTTAGCTCTAAGTTTTGTCCTACCTTATAAATATGTTCAGAAATTTAATAATACAATCAATATCTTCATAAAGTAGACTGTGGTTTCACATATGTGCTCCATGTTGGGTGCCAGTTATGCTCCTGAGTTCTTCTTTCTCCCTCAGGATATCCAGATTCTATGGGACATTGGGCTAGAAGGATGATGTAGTGCCCAGAGTAGGTGGGGTTTTCAGGATCCTAGTCTGGCCGGAGTGCTGGGCAAGAAAGGCCTTCTTCAAGGATTTTAGTGTTACAACTCTTTTAGAGGGCAGAGAAACAGATTGTGTACATACACTTTATTTGGGGTAGACAAGGGCTATATATGAGCCTGGGAAACTTCGAAGGAGTTTTCAGGGTGAATGGAAATCACTACCTGGAATTTAAAATACTGGGACTGCCTCATTTGTATGGAGAGGCATTCCAGGAATCCCAGGTACTTGCTGGGCAGTTTCTTATGGGAGTGGGGGTGGGGAGAGGAAGTAAGTTTGCCAGGCTATGTGATCTTCCTCAGGTAGGCTTGGACTCCTAAGATAAGGTCAGACAAAGAAGAGGAAGACCTGCTGAAAAAGGGAGTCTTCCATTTTGTGCTGAGCTTAGAGGAGCTATCTGGACATGGTAGACTATGACCTTAAGTAACAGGGTTTCCACTTAGTAGATTTGCTTAAAAGTGAGGCATGTTGCTAAAATCAGGATGAAAGCTTGCATCATCCTTAGTCCCAAAAGTGTTTTCACATTTGATCTCATCCCCATACCTAGCTTATGAAACGAGGGGTGAGCAAAAGCTCAGAGATATTATGGGACTTCCAGAGATGGAAAACAGGCAGATATCAGAGGATCTAGGCTTTAGGTTGCAGGCTTTTGGACTTCAGTCTAAATCGTATTCTATTACTTCTAGGCTGTCTCTCCATGAAAGGCTAATGGAGAAGGTTAATCTGTTGAGGCAGCTCTTCCCTGGTGGTGTCCATCTAGGGTCAGAATATCACCTGACACACCACGCTACATCATACGACATAGAGTTTTAGACAGATGAGCTGTCATCTCTGACCTTTCCTAAGAAGGACCTCTTGGCCTCCATTCCTACCATGGCAGTCAAGACTGTGGGAGCTTCTGACCTCTTGCTTTGGCAAGTATTTAATTAATTGATTGAACTGCATATCAACTATGAAAAAGAGCTGTGTACTTTGTCCTCTGGAAAGAATGAAGAGGAATGAGAAAGGAGGATCAAAGTGAAAGACCACCAGAACTGGGGAGATCCTTACTCAAGTCTTGGGATGACGCGGCCACCCAATAACTCACGAGAGACTGAACTTGCTGCAATCACATGAGGTTTATTTGGGATAGGCCGGTACCAGAGTTAATCTCATGACCATGCTGGCCAGAGGAGTTTGACCCCGAACACAAGAAGTGAGGGGTATTTAAAGGGAA
>NW_022196900.1:14887908-14889386 GCF_008632895.1 Mastomys coucha
TGGCTTGTTACAGAGGTTTTCCATGCCCCCTTTTAGGTAAAGGTTATACATTATACATACATTTCTATCAAATGCCCTCATTTTAAATTCTGAGATTCTCCAGCCTTTCAAAAGCTTGCTGCTTTTGTGCAGGTTGTATGGTAATGGTGCTTTTGTGGAGTGGGAAGACAGAGACGGGACTACTAACTAAAATCATGGTTAAGAACATTTTCATGGAGTGAGATGAGATGTGGATCAGGCCAACATAGAGGAAGATTATACCAGTATAAGCATCAGCTTGAAAAATCAGTATGTATATTGATGTTTCTAGTATGGAGTTTGGGAATTGAGTTTTGAAGGGAGAAAAGGATTGTGGAAATGGACAGAGGTCAAATCCCAAGGACCCAGAAATGTAGGTCAGATTTACACCAAAGTATTTGTGTGTGTTTGTGTGTGTGTGTATACATGTACACACATGAGCTTGCAAAATAGTAATAAAGGGGGTAACAACAGAAATTTTGAAATCCTTGCTTATTGCATAGAGTCTGAATTAGATGAAAATGAACTGAAGATTTTTATTATCTGTTAGAGGGTGAAGAAGGTCTATAGATCCAAGCCTCATTGGAGCTGAGGCAGAGGGACACTTGTCTAAGAACTCTGGGGATCCATTGCTAAGTTGTTAGATGAGGGAGCTGACACCAGTAGAAATGGAGTAGATCTGGTGATGTTTATGAAGGGAAAATCTTAGACATCCTATCCTTTTCCCAGGGCAAGCAGAAAGAAGAAGCCCTAGAAGAGAAGCGGGATATGAGTGAGGGAATGGATGTGGATGACCGTGTTTATCAAAGGGTTGTGGGTGTATTTAATAGCAGGGGAAACAACGTAATTTGTCAGAGTCAGGTGAGAACAGACTTGGATGCTTTCAGACAGAAGGCAATTATTTTAGGAGAGTTCTCAGATCAGTGGGACCCTACTCTGATCAACCTGAGAAACAAGAGGAATTTGGATCAATGCAGGAGGGGTTCTCATCTGTGTCCAAGCTTAAGGATTGCTCAGGCAATGACTGGAAGAAGGAGGGGGAGAGACTTGCAGTGCAACTGCGATTAAAATCAAGAATGAAGAAATAATGTCCTTGCCAAGCCTGCCAGGGGACAAGATGAGTAACTTCAAATCAAACCTCAGTTGATCCGATCTGAAATACATTTAAACTAGCTCCCCAAAGCCTGGGTAGGTTTTTAATCAAAACCTGTGTTTCAGGTTCCTTTTGTTAAAGAAATGCCCTTCCTAGATGGAACACCAAAACCTCATTAAATTGCAAACACTGGACTATAAAAGATGGAGAATGAGCAATTCCATTTAAATTGTGGCTCTGCACTCTTGCCCCACAAGGACAATGAGTTCTAAAGGTCAAGGCTACACATGGCAGGGTGAGTGTTTTTTTTCTTTTGAACACTAAGGGCTTGGAAAGTGGCCACTATGTGTGTGTGTGTGTGTGTGTG
>NW_022196900.1:14889520-14891414 GCF_008632895.1 Mastomys coucha
GAGAGAGAGAGAGAGAGAGAGAGAGAGAGAGAGAGAGAGAGAGAGAGAGAGAGAATGTACTGCAGTTGGTTTCCTTCCCAAATGAAAATAACCTTTCCGTTCTGAAGGAAAAAGGAAGCGGAAAGCCAGAAGCCGCTAACTAGTTGTCTAGCTGTCTATTTGTGGACATGTCCTTTCATCTTGTCATATCTTTTGTGCTGTTTGAAATGTTTGGAGCTTAGGAGTGGAGGAACACTCAGAGGAGTCCAAACTTTTATCAAAAGGAAGAGAGGGAGGCAGCAAAGTTCTGACAACAAGAGTGTGTTGAAGATGTGGGGGCCAAATGCTGCCCAAATACCAAGCAGAGGAATGGTTTATTTTTAGCTAAATGAATAAAAAATACTTCTATTAAAAATTGTAGAGACGATAACTCAAAGGGAGGCAACCATTTTCTTTCTATTTTTTTTTTTTTTTTTTTTTTTTTTTTGTGTGTGGGGAGGCTGCTGGGGGACACAAATGGACCTTAAGAAGAGCAGGAGGAGAGAGGGGCCTCCTTCCCAGGCTTGGCTAGGGTTCCTTTGTGCCGCTCCATTGCAATGCTAATTCTGCTCCTTTGTAGCACTGAAGCTACTCGCTTCCCCTCCCTGGAAGCCCTTTCTCATTCTCTTGTCTTTGGTGGTCTTCACCAGCTGCTTCTATTAGCTCAGAGCCTCGGGAGGCCGTGTTTCCCTCCATGTTGTTTTGCCCGGACCTCTTTTTGATTTGATCGATCCCGATCCCTGTATTTGATTTTCTTCCCTCTTTGCGTTCGTCGGGGCTTAGACCACCAGACGATGGCTTCCTTGTCAAAATTAGAACTCAAAAATGAACCTTCATGAGGATCCTGGGTTTTTCTTTTCTTTTCTTTTTTTGCCTTTGACGTTCATTTTGGAGGAAATGGAGATTGAAATCTTAGCTGGAGAATCTCTTCAGGGACTCTGATTTTTCCCTTTAAGAGGAATGAAGTTCTGAATTAAAATAAATACCTAGACTTCAGATGAGGCATCAGAGAATCAACAGAGGCCGGGAGCCTTTGTTTCTGGCTGGCTGTGTGCACCATCATTAGGGGGAAGAGCGGAGGGAATTCAAGCGCTCAGCCCCCATAGCCAGTTTTCTTTTTAAACTGGATCTTAAACATAATGCTCAGAAAGTATATTTGAAAGACTTCTCTGGGTGCCTGTGGTACAGTGTAGCAATGACAGATGGGCAGAAGCTGGGGAGGCAGATGGGCTGCGCTTTTCTCATGTCCCGAAATACCAACAGTGTTTGGTTGATGCATCTCTGTGGTCCTGAAAGGCTTTTTACCTGGCCCTACAGTGGTGCATGCTCTTCTCTTCCGTGCACCAGGAGCCCTCGGTATACGACTACAGGGTAGCATGGTTGGAAGAACCCAAGCAAGAGTTACCCAGATGTGACTTCACGGAATGTGTCTATGAGCTCCGGGCCTCCCCTACCTGCAGGTGGCTGGTGGTCCGTCCCTCCTCCCTGTGATCTGGGGAATGTAATTAGCCCCTCTCTTTTGGAGGGAAGGGGTGCCTATGGCCTTTCTCTTCCAGGAGGGAAGGAGCCCGGTGGAATTTTCTCAAGTTCCTGAGCTGACCTCTTCATTACAAGCCAATCACCTGTCTAAGGGATCATTCGTCAGGAATGGGACCACTCCTAGGAAGGAGGCTCCATGTTAGGCCACGTTGAAGAGACAGGAGGAATAATTATTTCTTTAATAAGATGCTGTACTTTTCTTGTCTGGACTTCTCATGCCTTAGTGCCCTCTCTCTACCACTCACCATGAGGTTCTGTTGGGTTGGCCCACCTTTCTGAGTCAGGAAGTAGTAACTTTTCTCTTCTCTTCTCTTCTCTTCTCTTCTCTTCTCTTCTC
>NW_022196900.1:14891520-14901919 GCF_008632895.1 Mastomys coucha
TACTGGCCAGATCTCACATATGCCTTTTCTGATACTCTGGGCTTCCTGACTCTTTTCTGACCCCCTTCCTTACCACTTCTGCCATGCAGCTGCTTATCTGACACATGACTTGACCCCATGCATGTCTCGGACAGCATGGCTCTCCTTCCAGCTTAAGCTCCCACGTATAAATGTATAAGAAACTCTAAAACTTACCTTTATACTTTGTGTATATTCATTTTCAACGCTGGGAGACAAGCACCTGAAAGTCACTGGCTCAGGGTGGCTGTGGTGACCACTAAGTTTTTAGATCCCTAGCACTGTGAGAAAGACTCCATCATTCTCAAAGACACCCTCTAGTGCCTCATTTTAAAACCCAGCTTTCCCCAGAGAGGGTAGCCCTGGGGTCTAGAAAGTATAAGCACTGTTTAACAAACTTTATAGTGAACCTCATAATAAACCTCATTTTTCTGACTGTCTTAGAAAATCCAGTTATTTGCTTTTATTATATTCTTTAGCATTTGTAATCACATACGGTTTGTATGAAGCTTATAGATAAATGTGTGTAGACTGGCATTTTATTGGCCATTTAGAATGAGGATTGCCTTGGCCAGGTAATCTTAATTGTTTGGTGAACAGATCCTGGGCTTTAGCCATCACCCTGAATGGACTTTGTGATCATGATCCATTCACCGTTACTGTACAGTGTAGGCTAAGAGGAGTACAGGTATCATTTCTGTGTGTATTTGATATCGATTCTCTGAGCCTAGGAAAAAGTTTGAGGTCCATTTCGTAAGGGCATTTAAGCTATGTTTTTCCTTTATTTAATTTATATATTGATGCCGAGGAAACTTCAGAACACTATGGGCTGCAATGATGTATCTTTGTTTATTCATGAGCAGGATCTGAGACTATGGAGAGTTTTCCAACATGCCAAGGTATGCTCGTTATACATGATGATTTGTGTTTGACTTAGGTTTAAAATGATACAGTTGAGTTTGACTCCATTCTACTGGCTCTGTTTCTCTAGACCATCAGGTCACTGTGTGATTTTGATCAAGTCACTTAAGCCTCTTTCTCTACAGTTCCTAGTCTAAAAATTCCTATGATATGATTTATAATTCCTATGCTTCCGCAAGCCATCTCTAGGTCAATTTCTTTAAAGTGCCTTTTAAAGCCATAGGTTTGAGTCTTTTTTCCGTATGTGTCTTCTCAACACATATGAGTTTTTCATTTTTGTCCTGAGTGTGGGTTCTAGAGATTAGACTAATCAATACTCAGGGTTTACCAGGAGCAGAGATGGACAGGCCTGTATTTGTCTGGGATGGAGGTCCACCATGGTCTTTGTCACTCTTTTACTGCTGTGAAGAGACACCATGGCCAAGGCAACTTAACTGAGGGCTGGTTTACAGTTTCAGAGGGTTACTCCATCATCATCACAGAGTGGACAGGGCATGGTCGCTTGGAGGTAGACATGGGGTTGGAGAAGTAGCTGAGAGCTACATCTTGATCCACAGGCAGAGAAAGGCACTGGGCCTGATGTGCTCACCTATTCCCAAAAGGCCACACCTAATCCTTCTAATCCTCCTCAAATAGGGCCTCTTCTTGATGACTAAGCATGCATATATATCAATCTATGGGCATCATTCTTCTTCAAAAAACCACAACCACTGAATAGAGAACTGCACCCTCTTTCATGGTCACCTGAAGTTTCGAGTCCTGCTTAACATCAGCTAAAACTCCTACTTCTTTAATTCTTTTTCATTTGTTTGTTTGGTTTTGGGTTTCTTTGAGATGGAGTTTTTTTCTGTGTATCCTTGACTGTCCTGGAATTCACTCTGTAGTCCAGGCTGGCCTCAAACTCAAAGATCTGCCTGCCTCTACTTCCCGAGTGCTGGGATTAAAGGTGTGCACCACCTTTACCACCACCCAACTGCGTTTGTAATTCCCAAATCAAGATTTACATTCTTATGTTATTCTGGTCAGTCTAGAGATACAAAGTCAAATTTTTGGTTGCTTTCTTGTTCATTACTAATTTATTTTATTGTCTTTTTCTGAAACTTCAGGATAAAAAAACCTAAAGCCTAACCCATTCAAATGTATTACTTTCACTTTACTCAGATAATTTTGTGAGAGTATCTTCAGGGCAGGCTATCTTAGCATCCCTCTGAGTGTTGGGTGGGGCTCAGACTCTTCCCAGTAGTCCCTAGCTGTGCTGGGTAATCTTGTCTGTCAACTTCCTGGAGTTAGAATCACCCTGGGAACAAATCTCTTCACAGGCCTGTGAAAGTTAGTTGTGATAATTGAGGTCTGAAGACCCAGGGAGCAGCATCCCACGGATATGGTCCAAAATACTTTAAAAGGAAACTTTGAGCTGAACACCAGCATTCATCTCTCTGAGCTTCCTGACTGAAGCTATGATGTGACCAATTGCTTCACTGTGCTGACACTGCAGCTAAGGATTCTAGCCCCAAACGGTGGGCCCAGGGAAATTCTTCCTTCCTTGAGTTGCTTTGGTCAGGTCTTTTGGTACACCCACAAGACAATGAACGTATACCCATTCTGTGTAGGTAATGGCACCATTAATAGAAGAACCCTACACTAACTCATTCAACGTTATCAGAGGGTCTCAGTGTGGAGCTATATATAGGAACAAGTGAAGACCATTTCTTTCCTTACCTAGATACTGTTTATGTCTTTGGCCTGAGCTGTGTGTGTGCTTTTAGGGTATTTCACATTTTGTGTGTCACCTGTCTTCAGTACTGTTGGTTTCCAAAGTCTTGATTGCTCTTTGTTTATTTAATTCTTCAGTCTAGCCATATGGCAGGCTCTCTGTTTCTCTTGCTGATGTGACCCAGATCTTCCTCTGGCCTTGAAAATAAATACCCTTCTCAGCTTGATCAGAGCCTGGGGCCTGTTGTCTCCACTGATATGCCATTAATGATTGACTTAATATACCAGCTTTCCCTGTGTTTGTACCAGCCACTCAAGCCAAAACTGGAGGGCTGGAGAGCTGAGTCTGTCCAACTGAGTGTGATTTCCAATATCAGAATCTGAATGTGTTGTGGTTTATAGTAGAGCTTTCTTCCAGGCTTGGGAATAAGAGGAAAATAATTGTGCCTAAGCAGAAAATGAAGCTGACACTTTTCTCCTATGTAGGACCTAGTTAGATACTCAAGATCACGAGCAAGCAGCTGGACTGAGGACAGAAAGCAAGCCAGAACCGGTTCAAACAGCCTATGATGTGATGGCAGTTAGGGAGTAAGAAAGATAAAACTTCTTGTCTTTTCTGTCTAACACTGTGAAACTTTTGCTTGTGATGGGAATTAAAATCTTTTTATCTCCCCTACCTTTCAAAATTTTGTTCAAACGTTTAATCCCTTTAACCCTATAAAATGTGCTCTCACAAAGGCCCTGCTTCTTCTTGGAATGTAAGTGATTTAAGTGGCCCACCCATTTCTATTTTCCTTCATTTCCTTGGTGGCTTTTTTCTTTTATTAGTCAATTGCAAAAATTAGCTGTGAGGCAAGACCTTCACCACTGAGGAAAACTCATAGTTAGAATAAAACCAAGTGTACCTCCTGCCCTGGCAAGCTTCTCTTCTGAGAGGACCCTCTTGATTGAGAAGTTTTGCCTTGCTGGGATGTTTTCCCTTGGTTTGGGTGGCCCTTTGCCTGACACCACGTATGTGTCTAACAATGGGAAGGAAAAATATAGAATGATAAGAACAAACACTTACCTAATTCTTCACAGTGGGCTGGACACTGTTTTAGACAATTAGCATGTATTCATAAATTTAACCCACCTGGGATATAGTATCATTTTAAAGATAGAGGTAGTGATAATGACTGAATATAGGAACTGCACTTTGAGGTATAACCTTGCTAGAGGCTAGGAGTGTGACTTCTTATCCCCTAAATGAGCACCTCTGCCTGGAGAGTATATATGACTCGAACTCCAGTCTAAACCCTGATACCTTCTGATGAACAGCTTTGTAACCAGATCTCTGGTCTTTCTTGATTAAAATAAGTCATATCTATTTTTCAACTCAGCCCATCTCCTAAATGATGTAACTTCCTTAGAAGGCCTGGGAGATATCAGGACTGCACTGAGGCCCATCAAGGGAAAGCTAACTATTTCCTCCTGAATGGGATTTACTTCTGGAGTGGGTAGAGACATGAAATAGCATCGTTTCTCTCCTTGAGAGTTAAATTAGCTGGGACTGTCAGTCACCCTGATAATCACCTGGCCAAGAGACTACCCCAGAGAGGCTGATTCATTTAAGGCCATGCTAAAAAAAGGGGAGGAAGCATTGTGCCCTTAATGAGATAATGGATATTTGTTTCCCATAAACCTCGTCCTCAGTGCAGTCACTTTGGGAGCAGCCTTGTATCTCCATTAACTCTATTCATTTGCCTGAGACTTAGTTTGAAAAAAGCATGATGCTTCTTTCTGTTTTCTTCCCATCTCTTTTGGATGCTAGCCTTAGCTCAGGTATGCTTTCTTTAGCATTTTGGGATCCTTCTCTCTGTCTGAAGTTTCCCCACGCCCTCCCATCATGTGGCTGCTTACTGAACTCCCCATCCCTCTCCTTCCAGAACATGGCAGCCTCGCTGAAAAGGCATGAACTTCTCTCTTTTTTCTTTCCCAGCTACCTTCTTCTGGGCAGCTGCCCAGATTTCCAGCTTGCCTGTCCTGCTAATTTTTTCTTTTAAATTCTGATACAACTGTGTAGAAAGAATATCTTATGTATTGTACGGATGCATCACCTGTCAATGAAAAAGCCTATCGCCTATATCTTAGACAGGAAACAGACAGTGAGGCACCAAGGAAGAAGAAAGAATTCTGGGATAGAGCTAGGCATGAGAAGATCTGCCCTGGAAGATGTGAGGAGATGGATACATGGAACCTGAGCACAGGTAACCAGCCCTGTGGCAAAATGTAGGTTAAAATAAGTGTAGGATATCTTAAATTATGATTCTAGTCCGGGAAGGGCCTAGCTATATGGCCAAGGTACTTGTAAGTCAGCTTTGAGTGTCAGTCTTACTTCATGGAGCATGAGGATGGGGGGAAGAAGCTCACTTTTAAACAACTGTTCTCAAGCTTCCTTCCAAGATCCTTCTTAATCTCACTTATTAATAAAACAAAGGACCCGAAGAGTGATCTGTGATTTCCCTGATAATATGTAATGACCCAGAAGCATCTTTCCAGATTTTCTTACTGACAATAATGAGGAATCAAGAGGTTTAATAATCTCAGGTGGGTGGAGGATTGGAGCTCCAATGTCATTGTGAGGAATCAAGCTGCTTCTAGATAGAGTGAACTGAAGTTGCTGAGCTGTCCTTTTGAAAGAGCCTACAAAGGACTCACAAAGAAAGAGAACTTTGTGGCTTTAGCGCAGTACAGTTGGTTGTTGTGATGGGGACATTTAAAAAGTTGATTTTGAGGGGAATTGTAGTGATGTCTTCTAGTGGGTTTGGGGAGCTATTTGAGAATGAAACTACCCTAGTCAGCATTCCTCTCTATCTTCTCCAGAATTAGCTATGGCTACAAATTTGCATCATCCGTATCTACGGCTAGAATGCCTAATATAATCTGTGTTCTCTTTAACCTTGAAAGGAAGGTGCAGAGAGGCTGGAGCATGGAGCTGAACATATTTGTCTTTGAATCTAGTGTGGTGTGACTTGGAGAAAGATTTCCTTTGTGAGTTTTATTATCTACAAAAATGGAATAAAACCACCTTATTGAGTCATTATGAATGAAAAAGCGATGCTGCACAGTCCCGGGCATCAGAGACCTGAGATGTGTCATCCCTTACATCTGTGTTGCTGCCTTAAGTTTGTTTTCTGTTCTGTCATTCTGCTTCTTTGTCTTTTTTTTATTATTATTATTTTGAGCTAAATGTAAAAAGGCCATGGTGAAAAGCCTGGTTGCCTTGTCTCTGGGTCTCTGTTGACATTGTCTTCTCCCTGTATAAATGAAGCATCAGCTCCTGGTTCCTTGTTGATTTTCAGAGACACGACTGTTTGACAAACCATTTCAGGTGCTGTCTGCAGGCTGCCTAACGAGCCCTCATCTTTCACATCACTGACTGTTCAACTGATTTAGGGGAAAGTGCCCCCCGCAGATGTGGAAGAAACAGATGCAGCATAATTGTTACCTCTCTCTCCTCTTCTTTCCCTCCACTGTGACTTCTGTGCATGCTTTCCCAGGAGAACAGATCATTTCCCTTACCATTTCTGTACTGGGAATTTATCCTAATGATGTAATTTATTGCTAATTGGGGTATCATATTAATTGATATTTATGGCTTTAAAATCTACTAGTTGTTGCTTTTTCATCTGATACTATTTAATGGCTTCGTTTCAGGTTTCTAGATTACCTTAAATCTTGAAAATGGTATCAGCCTCTTTTTGAATGTCACCTCTACTGCTCCCTGGCTTGGTGGCTTCTCCTTTTCTTTCTTAAGGTGGTAAATATAGAAAGATTGTGTGCTTGTAAGTTAAGCAGTGTGTCAGAGCCTTTAGCAAACTTTCCAGCTGTGTGATTCAAGTAACAGCATGGGATTAGAACCTATGCCTGGTCTTATCAATCCCCTCTCCCCAGACATATAGTTTGAGTCCTCAAGTAGCAAGATATACACTTGAATCATGGGACCCCTAGGCTACCTGGGACCTGAAAAGTGATGTAGTTCAAATATCTCTTATCAGATATTTTATTTCCTGAGGCAGCACAGAGCTATCAGAAAGAACTATCAGAAACCCTCAGTTGTCTTTGAATGCTGGGCAGGCTATGGGGGCAGAGAGAGGTGGGGTGGGATGGGGATAATGGTACAGGATTTGGTAGAAATTTTATTTCGGTGACTATACCTATGGCTGTGTTAATATCAGATCCCTTCTGTTATGGCTAAATTAGAATGTGTGCACTATGATGAGTGTATGGTGACTGGCAGTTCCATGATGATTTTTTGAGAAATCCTTAATACTCTTTTACAGATCCCACCTGCCTGTGATAGTGTTCTTTCCCATGGCCGTGGGTCCTGCTTGGTTGTAGTAATCTAGTTAATTCTGTTTTGTAACATAGATGAAGAAATTCAAGGAAAACTCAGTCGCCGCTGCCCAAATCCCAAAACTTGATGTTAAGGAGTGATTGATTGTGGTGGTTCTTTCAGGTGAAATTATTTAAAGTGGGAATTCCAATATTTTTTAGAAAAAAAATTTCTATTCTTACTCCTTACACCAAGAATTTGAGGCAGGTCAAATATTATGTTTCATTACACAGTCGTCTCTTTTCTCAAAGTGCTGAATAAAATACATTTATATTTTGGATTAACATAAATTGAATTAAATTATATTTTGCACATTTTTCAAGAATTAGGTGTATGTGGTAACAGGAGATCGAGAGTTGGAATCAGAAGGTCCTGGTCTCTCTCTTAGCTTCATGGAATAACAGCTGATGGTCCTGGACAGGTCATTTTGGTTTTGCATTGAAATAACAGAGATAGCGGTTCTGATGATGTAATATCCACGGAGCCCCTGTGTTTGAGTGTCAGCTGTTAATTGTTCTATTTCTCCACAAAACGTAATGCCCTATTTATGTGTGTGTGTGTGTGTAGGCATGTGCATGCATGTATGTGTACACATGTGTCACTGTATATGTAGAGAGGTCAAGGAAAACCTTTTGGGAGCTAGTTGCTGCCTTCTACCTTGTTGAGGCAGACTCTCTTGTTTCCATCTCGCTGTGTACGCCAGGCTAGCTAGCTTATTTTTATTTTTATCTCACCAAAGAAGTGCTGAGTGACTGTATTCAGGTTGTCAGGCTTGCTTAACAAGTGCTTTCAACCACTAAGCCATCTTGCCAGCCTCCTTTACTTTTTCCCTCCTTCCCCTTTCCTTCCACCCCTTCCCTCCCCTTCTCCTTTATGCCATACTTGGTATTGAACCTAAGGCCTCATGTACGCTAGGCAGATATTTTGCTCCTTAGCTATATTTGCAGTCCCCAGTCACCTACTTGGAGACAAGGTTCTGTGAGCCTTGAACTTATGGCCCTCCAGCCTTAGTCTACTAACTGAGCTATGGTCTGAACCACAAGTCCTGGATGTTCTATGGATGATAAAAAGGGAGACTCTGGTAAGAGATGAAAACTATCCACATAAGCTAGAACAGACAAACGAAAGCCAGACATGGGTTCCATAGCTTATTCCACAATGCCAAGATGGCTCTAGACACAGTGAGGTGCTAGAGCGGACTGATCCTGTTCTTACAGTCTCTCTTGCTCATGGAGAGATGGCCCATGAATGAGGTCCCTCTCACTGGGACAGCTGAGCTCTCTCCTCTGTTAGATTGGCGGTTGAAAAGCTACCTGTAATAGCTCAGTTCTTACTCATGTAACTGAAGAAATAAAAGTTTGTCAAACAACACATATGAGTGGGGATGTGGAAAAATAGTCCCTTAGAGGTTGCCAGTAAGATTATACATCAATGCAGTGACTACAGATGTTGAGATGGAAGTTCTTTCAGAAGCTAAGGTAGAACCTTCATGTGATCTGGCTATACCACCTTGAAAATACCCCCAAAATTCTAAGTTAGATTACTAAAGAGAAAACCTCACATCCATTTTATTGTTGTCTGAATAATGGTAGCCTAGATACAGAACAACTCCAAGTGCTGGTCAACAGATAGGAGAGGAAGTGTGGTACACATACACAATGGAGTTTGATCAGCCAAAAAGAAGAATGCTATTATGTCATTTGGGGAAAAATACATGGGACTGGGATCATCATGTTTAGAGAAAAAAAAGCCAATTTCTGAAAGACAAATACTGCATATTTTTGCTCATTTACATAGTCTAGACTTTAAAATGTATGACGTGAAAGTAAAAGGGCAACTATTAGAGGGAGAGGCTCTCTGTGTGTGTGTGTGTGTACAAGTACATGTATGTGTACATGCATGTGACTGTGTGTATGTGCATGTGTGCATACATATGTGCATATTTGTATGTGCATGTGTGTATACATGTATGTGTGTGCATGTGTGTATATGTACATATGTGTGAGTGTGTGTGTATGTGAGTATGTGTGTATGTGAGTACAAATTTGTAGGGGTGTGTGTGTGTGCATGGTATTGAATGAAATGAATATGAGCAAATTACAATGATGTATATGTATGAAAAGGTCATAGTGAAACTCATTACTTAAGACACTAATTTAAAAATATTAGAAACTAGGGAACAATGACAACAAAATTTAGAGTTCAGGTGGCTAACATAGCAGTTCTCGGGCAAGTATTAAATGTTTGTGATGGAATGATTGGAGTCTAAGTTTAGCTGTGCTTGTATTAGTGCATCACTAAGTCAGCATGCATTTAATTATATTATAATTACTATAGGCCAGAATTGCAGAGGCAACTGAGTTGGGGCATCTCTGCTCAGTTCCAAAGACTGCACTCAAGGAATCTACTTGGTTGCATCCCCATTTGCAGGCTTGAATGGAAGAGACTATGCTTCATGCTGTTTCAAGTTGTCAGCAGAAGTCATTTGTTCATTCCTGGCCTACAGGATCTTAGGGTCTTGGCTGCTCACTGGCTGTTGCTTGGAAACCACTGGCCGTCCTAGGAATCTTCTGTATGCCATTGCCCTAGGCAGTTCACAGCATAGAAATAGGTTTCTTTCACCAGAAGACCTAGATTGGGTCTGCTGACAAAGACAACAGAATCTGCCATAAGTAAAGAATTCCCGGGGCTACCATCTGTGAGTAAGATGGAAGTCACAATTCATGTTCATACTCAGGGAGCCCCTAAAGCCAATTTGAATCCCACAACTTGGAGGAGTTGTGGCCATCTTCCTTTTAAAGTGAGTACAGTCTTTCTCTAGGGTAAGTTTGACTTCAAAGGAGAACAGTAATGGGGGCAGGTGACATCTGTCTAGATTATCACATGGACCAAATCAATTTGGGTCATTGGTGTTGAAGTCAGATCGCATTACATGGAACTGACACTTGGGAAATTAGTTATTCTTTCTGAATCCCCTTAATTGTTCACCTGGGATCACAATTTCTGGCCCTCCAGGGTTTTCATGCAGCGGTAGATATCAAATATTTATTTGCAAATGGTAACAAAATATACTTACTTGTTACCTTCTGGATCCTCAGCACATTAGCTTCTGAGGGATGGCAAGGGGCCAGCTTCTTTTCTAGGAATTCATCTGCTCCTGCCCCACAAAAATAAAAATGCAAACACTTTCTGGCATGATGAAAAATAATGCAATGATTTGCACATTTTGGATGCTTAAAAATCAACCGGGGCCATTGTGAGGAGTCTTCCAAGCGGCCTTTTTGAAAAGGACTGACATGTCATCATTTTGCTGGGAGTTTTCATCTCTTTTTCATTCCACCTTAGAATGTTCCTTCTGGACAAGTTAGCAAA
>NW_022196900.1:14901982-14905016 GCF_008632895.1 Mastomys coucha
TTTCAAAAGCAACAGAGAAAGAAAGCCTTAAGAAAACACCCCTAGGCCCTATCCAGAGGTTTTTGAAATGGTCACTTCCTGACTAATTCTTGCCCTCCCGTCCTTATTCAGGTGCCTGGGTTGGGAATCTGTGGTTAAGCAAACAGGACCATAATGATATCTTGTGTAAACATATGCTTGCTTTTAAAGGGATTCGTATGATTACCAGAATATTTATAACTTCCATCATGAGGGATTGGCTGAATTGGAAGGTTTAGTTTTTGATAGTTCCAAATCTTGACATATTTCTAACAAACGGTGGGTGGCCATGGCTTTAGCAGTTGTTCTTTGTGCTTATAAAACTAGATGGTTCAGCTCAATTCTGATTACCACAGTTTTCTATATTTCTCCTAGGATTCCCATTAATAGTGACTAAAAATTTAAAAACCTCTACTGTACTTTGGAATATAATACAAACTAATTTTCACTATTTTTGACTCATTGTGACGTACAAATTATGGATGTTTGAGGGGGCTTTCTTCTTGGTGACTAGACTTATTATATAGTCCATATTTACTGACATTGATTCTCTATATATGAACTGTTCTTAGCATTAGCCCACCAATATGGCCAGTCTGAACTCCTTAGCAGATCCTAACAATGAATGTACCAAGTTGAAGGACCTCGCCACCTCTAAGCAAGCACAGCACTTTTAAAATGAGCCTCTTAATAAGGATTTGCCATCAGAAACTATTCTTTCTGGAAGCTTCTTCCAGAGCCCGTTGTGGTCAGACGTTTTACTTGGTAGAGTCTAAGCAGAAACACAAGCAGGATTGACTTAGCTCTAAGTTCCTTGAGAGTGGTGGCTGTGTATTGCCCATCCTAAAAGCACCAATTATGAGCACTTAAAACATACTAATAATTATAGAAAATAGATATTGTTAATATATAATTATTAATAAAATGTCCTGGGAGCCAAATATTTTCAATGAATTATTTTAGAATTTCAAAGTTTAGATACAAGGGCAGGAGAGATGACTCAGCAGGCAAGTACTTGAAAAACACCCAAATTTGGTTGGTTCCTAGCACCTATGATGGGCAGTTTACAGTCACCTGTTTCATCAGTTGCAGGAGATCCAGGATAAACACCATCTTCTGGCCTCTGAAGGTCACTGTTCTAATGTGTACATATGCCCCTCGCATATGAACATAAGTAAAAGAGACCTTAGATAAAGCTTAGACACAAACATTTTTATACCACATGAAATGCAAGGAATTCTTCATGTAGAAGGCATTTTATCCCACTTTTCCACATTCCTTTTCTCTGTTCTGGTTTTCCTAGGAGGAAGGATCTGTAGTCCTTAGTACAGTTTAACAATTATTTTTTAGACAGGCTCTCACTACTTCCAGCTCACTTGAAAATCACCATACAGCCCATGCTAGCCTCAAGCTCAGAATCCTCTGCCTCTACTGCGTACATTCTGTGATGTCATATGTGTAATTAGGACATCCCACCTGTAGAGGGTTAGTTTGGATGAGTGAGTGAGGCAAAGAAGCAAGGGCAATTTAGAACGAAGATTCTGGAATATTCTGTAGTGGTAGAGATGGCCTCGAGGGTTTATGGATGGCAATGGTACCAGTTGCTTCCTAACAAGCTCAGTTCCTCTTAGGCTGTAGGCCTAGTCTTTACAGTAATTATTCCTAAGAACTACCCAGGATATTTCTAATAAAGCCATTTTTCGATTGTGCCTTCCCGAGCTGACTTAGTATTGCAGTTCTATTTGATAACATTTCTGAAATGCAATCAAATCTCCCCCACCTCAGATTCTTTTAAGTGTTCGTATACACAGGGATGAATTCATTTTCCTTTCTATCTTCTCTAACCTGGAAATATTTCTTCAGTTTTTCAGTGAAAAATTCTGACTGGTACAGAATTATCATAGGAGAGGATTTCAAGTGACTGCTCCTGGCTGTCTTGCCAAGCAAGGATGTGTGAATGCATAAGCATGGATGTGTGCATGTATGCATGGGCATTTGCAATTAAGGATCATTTATCTGTCCTAATGGAAATGGAGGTGGTCAAGATCCAGATAGCAGTGCTGGGAGTGCATTTGTAAAAGCTGTTTATGCTGTCACCAGAGGTGAGCCTAGACTGAAGTGTCCAGTGGAGACTTCAGGACAGCAAGTGGCCTTCTCCATACATATCCAGGCATGGAGGGGATAAGGAAGGCAAGAATGGTCAGAAAAATAGGTTCTCTGAATGGTGATGAGTGTTCCAGAGACAAAGACCCATTCAAATGTCTTGGCTCGATGACTAAACAAAAACCCAGGAAAATTTAGTGCTTCTGCTTCTCTATAGTTCAAATGGTATGCTGTTTACTAATTGTCAAAGCCTAATGCATATGCCTAAGAGTTTCATTGTGTGAAAGACAATGTAGTGCTTGGGAGGAATGAGACTCTAAGGTGTGGAGCAGAGATCTCTGCTCCTTGTCAATCAAATAGACCTCCCTCTCTTGCATGCTCATAGTAATTGCATCCTGCTTGATGATGCTGTACTATTGCACCTGATCACTTGAGGGAATTGGTTTGTAAGGTAGGTAGCTTTTTACATCTGTTCTTCTTTATTTCTAAGCAAATAATCCAAACTTAGACTATCTAAGTAACTCTGTCTTAGTTAGGGCTTTACTGCTGAGAACAGGCACCATGACCAAGACAACTCTTAATAAGGTCAGCATTTAATTGGGGCTGGCTTATAGATTCAGAGGTACAATCCATTATCATCAAGGCAGGAGTATGGCTGCATCCAGGCAGGCATGATGCAGGAGGAACTGAATGTTCTGCATCTTCATCTAAAGGCTGCTAGGAGAAGACTGTCTCCCACGTGTTTAGGAGGAGGGTCTCATTGCCCAACCCCACAGTGACACACTTCTATCAAGGCCACACCTACTCCCACAAGGCCACACCTCCTACTAGTGCCACTTCCTGGGTCAAGTATATTCAAATCACCACAGAAACTTAATCCAGAAGACTTTTTTTTTTTTTTTTTTTTTTTTTT
>NW_022196900.1:14905723-14914431 GCF_008632895.1 Mastomys coucha
CATTTATCAGAGAGTGCATACCGTATTTGTTCTTTTGTGATTGGCTTACCTCACTCAGGATGATATCCAGAAGACTTTAAATAAAAAAAAAAATTTAGGATTATACTAATTGATATTGGTAAGATTCAGAACAATGTGTGTGAGACTGTAAGGTGCCTAAGCTGCTATCATGTTCAACTAGTCAGAGTGGATATTTATTGGGCTCAGGTATAAGAGTTCTGCTTCAGGTTGATCTCACTTGGAGCTTAGATAAACTCTCATCTCATCCTTAACCTGTAGATATTTTTAATGCAAACTTAGAAACTAGAAGAATTCTCATTTGGGTGACTCTTAACAAAGAGATGACATGGTAGAAAAGACCAAATAGAAGCTCATGAAATTTTCCCTTTCTGTGAAGAATAGAAATTCAAAGTAGTATTTTACCTTTGGAGAATTTTTCAGTTATTAGCACTTCTGTGAAAGAAGTCAATAATGTGTGATGGAGATTCTTATAATGTTATTATTCTTAATTCTCCAGCGTGGTCTTAGAGATATTTGGAATAGCATAATACTGATAGAATACAAAAGACGCTATAGACTATTCTTAGTATAAATTTGATAAAAATAAAGTTGGTGCTAACAATGCTACAGCACATCAAAAAGATCATCCATTATTACTAAGTATGATTTGTTCTGGGAATCTGAAGACAGTTCCTTTATATTAAAATGAAAGGGAGCTGATTAATACAGAACATAAAAATTCTAGGTAATACAACAAAAGCTGTATGTCAGTAGGTAGTACAATGTACTTGGTAATGGCTATCCTAGATTTTATAAAATAACTCTTAAGAAACTAAGAGTGATTTTTTTCAACATACTAAAAATGAACTATTAAAAACCAAATGTGGTTATAATTCTGAAATGTAAGGGTTATTACTAGGATTCTCAAGAAAAAAAGTTTTACATATTTTTTTCTTAAAAATTCTAGGCAACATAATGCATCATCAAACAGAAATGAGACATGTGACTGTTATAAAGAAGAAACAAAACCATGGCTATTTGGATATGATTATCTGAAAAAATGAGAACCAGAAGTTTGAAGAAGTGAGGAAGAGGGAGGTGGATCTGAGAGGAGTTTGAATAGGAAAAGAGGTAAAAATACAACCAAAACACATTGCAAGAAATTCTCAAATAATTAATAAAAGTAAAATATGAAAAGGAAGCCCAAGAATACAAACTGTAAATCACTTATAACTGATGAGCTCAGTAGAATAATCATATGTAAGATAATTAAAAGCACACAGATTCTCTATAATAAAATATTGAGATATGATATGAGAGAAAAAAACGTAACCAAAATTGTGTTACTAAAAATTGTTCTGGAGATATGGATTAGCAGTTAATGGCACTTGCTACTCAATTGTGAGGTACAGAGTTTGAATCCCAGCACCCACATTGGCAGCTCACACAGCCCTGTAATTCTGGCTTCGAAAAATATGATGCTTTCTCCTGGATTCCATACGCATGTGGTGCACAAACACTCACATAGACATGCACCCCCAAAATAAAATTAATACATGTAAAAATAATGACTTTAAGTATGAAAGAACCATTTAAAATAATATAACACAATTTTAAGAATCTTTGTTCTCAGGTGAGAATATGAACTTGCATGTACTCAGCTCTATGGGGCCTGGTGTTAGATGAACCATTGTTGTAATACATGCATCTTTATATAACCAATGTATTACATTGTGACTCTGTTGGCTGATTGACAACTATACTCAGGATCTATGATTTATTAAGGAACTAAGTGAATTGGTAATGAGATATATTTGGTAAGCTTCCACTTGGGTCTCCCATTTCCTGTCAGTATGCCACCAAGGATAGATAGACCAACCCCTGCTGCCATTAAGGGAAATTAAGAATTGGGAATCCTTAGCTAGTTTTTAGGAACCATGGTTGACTTCATGGGTATGCTACTTTTGTAGTATAATGGTCAGCTTTATATTACTACAGTGAAATACACAAGGCAACTCATTTTGTAAAGAGAAGAATTTTCCTTAGCTTAATTATAAGTCAGTAGTTTCAGAGTCTATGGTTAGATATTTGGTCTCTTGCTATATGTGAGATGGTGACATGCCAGGAACATGGGTAGGAGTATCTTCAGGCAGCAATATGGGAGTGGGGGAGAGAAAGAGAGAGAAACTCACAAGTTTTTAAAGGTCCCATGTTGCTTCTCAGTACCGTCTGCCTGTGGCCCACACCTTCAGTGACGATGGGGGATAGAAACCATAATGGAATTACAGAGGCCTGCATAAACCTGCACATATGTAAAAGGATCTGATTCTCAGATTAATATTTTGTCATCCCCCTGAGATCCTTAATATTTTGAAAAGAGACCCTGCATTTTCATTTTTCACTGAGTCCTATACATTAGGTGGGGTGTCCTGGTCCCTACAGTAGACTGTTCATGAGCTCACAGATGATTCATCTGGCCTCAGGCTCAGCGGCTTCAGTTTGAGTGCAGTTTAGCACTAGCTCAGTCAATGTTCTCCAGGAACACCCTATTCCCTTCTTCTCCTTCCTTCATAGACACCCGAGAACATCATGGATATTTATTTGGTGTCAAATTCTGACCTAAAACTAGAGAGAGTTGAATCTCTGACATCCAAATCCCCTGTCTTGTTGTAAAGTGTGACAGGGGAAGAGCACAAGGTAATGTGGGCACCAGAAAAAGGGTGAGGCAGAAAAGAGAGAATTGACTGCTTTTTATAGAAAGGCGATGCTCATTCTGGTCACTGAGGATGAATAGCAGCCAAGCTTGGAGGTAAGAAGGGTGATCCAATCGGTGAGAGGAATATGGGTAACAGGGCTGGGAGAGGACATAGTGCACTTTAGGAACAGTGAGGAATGCAAAGGACTTGACAAGGCTATGGGATAAAAATATCATGCTCCAGGAAGGGCGGGTTAGAATTAGAATGAAGATGTTTGCTTAGCAGACAAGGAATGATTTCCCATAGAAAACGAGGATGATATAAAAGATTTCCTTTTTTGAAAAATTATATAAACGAAGAGTTGAAGCGCACAGTAAAATGGAAGATTTTTTAGTAAGCAGCTGTATATACATTATGTAGAGTTCATCATTTGTTGACATTTCCCTCATAACTAGAAAAGTGATAGAGCTCTGAGGGTTTACCATCAAGCAATTAGGGTTAGAACATAAAAGATATATTATATAGACTGGAGGTATATAGATAAATATAGAAAGGTAGTCAGTGAAGAGCCATTTTTAATATTTAAATCTAGCATAGGATAAGATTCACAAGGGAAACATTATTTCCCTAGACTCCAGGTTATTTTTTTTCTCACCTTTTCGAGACAGCGTCTCTCTACACAGCCCCAACTGTCCTAGTAATTAGAATGTAGACTAAAGTTGGCTTTGAATTTACAGAACTTTGCCTGCCTCTGTCTCTCAGAGTGCTGAGTATAAAGGTGTTTGCCATCAAGCCCAGTTTAGACTCCAGATTTTTATTTCACAATATTTTCTTCTTAAACTTTTATAGATAGTGCCTTTTATTCTTCATATATTTTCTATTACAGAGAAACTCTGAGGCCAGTCTAAATTTCATGTCTTTCAAACTACTTTTACCTCTTGGATATTTCTGGAATTATTTTCCTCTGGTACATAATTCACAAAGATTTTAAATACTTGAGTTGGATTTAAACATTTTTTCTTATATTAAACATTATGAAAAAGGAAAACATTCTCTTAGGCTTTTGAAGGTTTTCTTTAGTAATGTCTATAATTATTTTTCTCTCCTCAATTTTTCTTTCCTCTTTCTGGAGCCTCAATGATATGGCCTAGAGTCAGAGAACTTGCCTGGCTTATGAGACACCCATGATTTGATCCCTGGAACAAACTGCAAACCAAACCAAACCAAACCAAACCAAACCAAACCAAACCAAACCAAGGCAAACCAAACCAAGACAAACCAAACAAGGCCAAATTAGGCCCAATGAAGTCAAACTGAGAACAAAGCAGCAACATCAAAAATGACTGGGCAGTGGTGGCACACACCTTTAATTCCAGCACATGGGAGGCAGAGGCAGGTGCATTTCTGAGTTCAAGGCCAGCCTGGTCTATGGAGTGAGTTCCAAGACAGCCAGGGCTACACAGAGAAACCCTGTCTCAAAAAACCCAAAACCATCCAACCAACCAACCAACCAAAACACAACAAAAAAACCAAAAATGACTTCTGGAATCATTGATTATTCCAAAATTGCATAAATATTTTTACTTTTTTTAGTATTTATTGAAAAACTTTGTGGTTAAGGATCTGAAGGGTTTGTAGCCCCTTAGGACAAACAACAATATGAACTAACTAGTACTCTAAGAGCTCCCAGGGACTCAACCACCAACCAAGTACACATGGTGGGACTGATTGCTCTGGCAGCATGTGTATAGTAGAGGATGGCCAAGTTGGTCATGAATGGAAGGAGAGACCCTTGGACCTGTGAAGGTTCTGTGCCCCAGTGTAGGGGAATGCCAGGGCCAGGAAGCAGGAGAGGGTGGGGTGGCAAGCAGGGAGATGGGGGAGGCAACGGGTTTGTTCTTGTTTTTTTTTTTTTTTTTTCCGGAGGGGAAACTGGGAAAGAAGATATCATATGACATGTAAATAAAGAAAATATCTAATTAAAAGAAAATTTGTGGTTCTCTTTTAACCTCTTCTTATTTTTTTCTAAAAAAATTTAGTATTATGTGTGTGTTTCCCTGCATGTATGTGTATGCATTACACTAATTCCTGGTACCTTCAGAGGCCAGAAGAGGGTGTCTGAGACCCTGGAACTGGAATTACAGAATGTTAGAAACCATCTTATCAGTGCTGAGAATTGAATCTGGGCCAATGCAATAGGAGCCAGTACTCTCAGCCACCGAGTTTTACCTCTGTGAGCTTTTCAGAATGCTCCTTGTATTCTCCATGTGTATTTCGTTTCTTCACAGTGCCAAGGCTAATGCCTAGCTCATAACTGTACTGAAAGAAGATTTAGGGAAACTAAGTGAGCATGGTACTTAGGACATGAACCTGATATTTCCATCAACATAACATTAGCTGGATCTTTGCATTTGGGATTTCTGGGTCTTGAGTCTCTAATGTCAGAGAGGTCTCCTTCTCTAACTCTGCAGAGATTTTTAAGAGAAGACTACAGATGCCTAGGGATTCCTAATTTTGTGGCTTCTGCACATTTCTCCACCAAACCTTGAAAAGGAAGGCTGCTTCATCCACCTCAACCTGAGCTGCGTGAGAAGGACGAAGTACAAATCTCCTAGCCTCTCACAGCTGTTCTCAGCAGAATGCACCCAGGATTTTCCAATCTACCTTTGTTTTACTTCAGGCAGTAGGTATTGTATAACACACTGTCCCTCCAGATGGCAATGCTATCTTTTACATCCTCCATGGGGTAAACCTCTGTTCATTCTATATCATCAAACAGTCACTCCAAGGACATTATTTGAAAAATAATAATAATAAAAAATCTCCCTTTAATGTTTCCATTGAGACTTGATTGTTCGGGACTCAGCTAGAGTTGTGTGTGGGTGCTTGTGTTTAGTAAGTTGAATATGATTGTAGTAGCGTGTTGAATGTATGCAGCAAGGAGAATAAAAGTTGATTCATTCAATCAACAAATACTCCCCACGTATCCCATGGTAAATTTTATACTAAACGCTTTCAATAGGTTTAATAACCGAGTCAAGGTTCCTGACTTCATGAAGCTCATAGATGGATTGTGGGATGGTGCATGGCAAACAAATGAATCATTTCAATTCATGACCCAAAGAAAACATACATATTGTTTGAATTTTATTTTAAAAGTGACTATTTGGGGCTATCAGAGAAGAAAGTAGTAGGTTTTTAGAGTAGTTCCTTGCTGCACAATATCAAACCAACCCGAACCTCAATGCCATATGACAGCAGTATGTTCCCCTTGTGTGTATGTGGTTCAACTCAGTGGTTCTAGCCTTCACTGAGCTGGGTCCACTCATGTACTTGGGACTGCTCGGGATTAGCTTGTCTAGGCTGGGCTTGTGGGAGTAGCTCATGTGGCATTTGAAATCATCAGAACAGTGCTTGCATAAGGTTCAGCAATTCAAGCCCCAGTAAGCAAATCTTCTGCAGCCTTTGCATATATACATATATACACACACACATATGTATATATATGTATGTATATATATGTATATATGCAATATATACACATCTCCACTGCCGTCTATTTAAACAAAACAGGTCACATGGCCAAGCCCACACAAAAAGGACAAGGAAACATACCACAGTCAGAATGGGAAGGCATTGGAAAGGTACATGGCAGAAGGTGTAGATTTATAATCCTGTTAGTGCCTTAGATCTCATGCATGTATGATAGCATATTGTAAGAACTTGAGTCTATCAAATCCTCAAAGCAGTACTTTTCTTTATCTTTCTTTCCTCTCTTTTTTTTCTACCCTTGTCCCATCAAACATATGCTTGCTTGTTCATGTGGTCTTGGTTCACTTATGTACAGTGATGCTGTGTTTTCCAGCCTCTGTATTTCTTGCTTAGAAGATCTCTACCTCATGGAGTATGTGAAATTTTGTAAGTTTATGAGTATCTACTTTGCTACCTGACAGGGCAAGAAATCTAAAAACTACTGCCCAACAGGCATTGTATGTAAATAGTAGCTCTTTCACTCAAAGGAAAGGGATAACTCTGAAGTCTATCTCCAACAAACTTCTTGCTTGCGTGCAAACCCTGTTGACTGCCTCCCGTCCATTTGATGATTGCTTGGAGTCTCTACCAAACTATTTACAATCAAGTGTTTGTCTTGGGCATCTGCCTCTGGGGCAAGCTGTATAAGATATGTACAAAAAGTCTGTTGTGAGAAAAAAGCACCCTTGGAAGTTTATTCCCATTGTAGTTAAGTCTTGAGAAATTATACCAATCTGTATCAGACAGTAGTGTAAAGGCTACAAAATTTGAATGAAGGAATCTGGCAGTCCTGAGATCAGCGATTTCTTCTAATTTTTACTTCCCTAGCCTTCTCAGCATTGATGCTGTTGTAGGTAAAAGGGAAGAATGATGGAGATGACAAATTTCCAGAGGGAGATCCCAAATCCTCCCATAAGAACTAGATACATGAACACATAATATCATTTATGGTACCTGCTCCATGGTCATATTCAGTAAAATACCTGCCACATTAAGATGTCTGCAAGGTAATAGCGAGATTAACATTTGTGTGTGTGCACAAGTGGTGTGAGTGTGTGTGTGTGTGTGTGTGTGTGTGTGTGTGTGACCTTGTAAATAGACTTAATCTTCTTTCAAGTGTCTGGGTGAAGATATTATTATCAATGCACTCATTTCACAGGAAGAGAAGCCAACAGTCAGAGGAGCCTAGAGACCCTGAATCACTCAGCAAGTGCGCCATCTCAGATGGATCATCCCACTTCAGGATTGGCATTTTTTCCACTATGCTCTGCCCTCCATCAACCATGTTCGTTACTTATTCTTTGCCTTGACTCATCCAAGTTCCCCAAAGACAGGAATAGATTAATTTTCCCTGTGGATTGCCAGGCTCTACTCAGGGAACTTGGTTATTGAACAAAGAATTAGATAATTGTCAGCAAGATAGCTTGTAGGAGAATGTGATAAATTCAGCCAAGTGCCCGCCATGGGTGAAGGGGTGAAGCTGATGCCGGAGTATGGGTTTTTGGATCTTACTTAAGAATAGTAATGGCTAATGTTTGTCTAGCATTTCACAGATGTCAAAGTCCTCTCTGATGTTTAGTCTCACTTAACTTCAACAGCCCTGTGCTCTGAGATGAACATAGTCACTATAGAAAATCAAGCCTCAGATAAATGCTGTGCTTAGACAAATCCAGCTAGTGAGTAAATGTTAGTGTGAGCTGGGGACTCAGATCATCAGTTGTCAACTGCAGTGTTTATGAAGTGCATGTTTCTTTATTCCACAATAATTGAAATTTGCATAGTTTCCAGTAGTGACAGGACAGTCCCAGTTTTAAGTCCTACTTTAAGTCCTACTTTTAAGTCCTAGCTGTGAGGTTATTATCCATACTTTCTATAGGAGAAAGCAAGGGTTTGGAAGGTTAAGAGAACTTTCTCAAAGACATTGTTAGTAATCGCCAGGGCCAATGTTCAAATTGTGGTCCTTTAGTATTTGGTCAAGTTGGGGGCAGCCCTCACAAAGGAGGATCAAAGTTACAGCAGAGGCCCTAGCAAGAGTCTATAGCATCTTATTTGCTATTGAGAATCAGCTGGGTTTCATGAGGTCCTCCCTGCCAGGGCCAGAGAATTATCTCAAGGAGCTTAAAATGCAGAACCAGAAGCAGGCATTTCTCAGAGATCAGAGGCTGCTTGGTGTGGCTTCCTGACAATTCCTGGGTGTTTTGGGTTGGGCATGCTATCTATTTGTGGTCAATCTACCTCTCATTCTTCCTCAGGCAAATATGGTAGTGAGGACAGTCAGGAGGAAGAGGATAAACAGAGAAGGAGAAAGACGATGATGAGGAGGAGAAAGAGAAGGAGGAGAAAGAGGAGAAAGGGAAGAGGAGGAAAGGGGGTAAGGAGGAGAAGAAAAGGAGGAAGAGGAGGAAGAAGAGGAGAAGGAAGAGGAGGGGGAGGAGGAGGAGGAGGAGGAAGAGGAGGAGGAAGAGGAGAAAGGGAAGAGGA
>NW_022196900.1:14914809-14915432 GCF_008632895.1 Mastomys coucha
GGAGGAGGAGGAGGAAGAGGAGAAAGGGAAGAGGAGGAAAGGGGAAGGAGGAGGAGGAAAGGGGGAAGGGAAGGAGGAGGAGGAGGAGGAGGAGGGAAAATAAGTAGGGATGGAGGAAAAAGAAAAGAGGGAGGAGAGATGGGGAAGAGGGGATGAAAGCTGATATGCCACGCTATTCTGAATAAGAAACAGCTCCCTGCTTGTAACTAACACAGGATCTGGGAAAAGAGTACACTTTGGTGCCTTGTCCAACTAAAGGGCTTTTATATCGGTTGCAGAAACTGGGTGTTTATTTTTCTTTGCTTGTATTGCAAATTTATAACAAGCTGAAAACAGAGCAGATTTTATTCTCCTTTTTTTTTTCAGTTGGCCTCTCACTTTCCTCCCAACAATGTCTGAGTTTACCCCAAAGCTACCAAGTGCTAATTTGAAAAATATGTTGCCGACAAGTGGGAGAAAAGGAGGCATCTATTGTGAAATACCCTGTGGGGCACTGACAAGTTTCAAGAGAGGAAGACAGACAGACACAGAATATAGGGAAAAAGTTGGGAAAGCATAGGAAGATAAAAGAAAAGAGGGAGCAAAGGAGAGAGGGGGGAGAGGGAGAAGGAGGAAGGGAGGGA
>NW_022196900.1:14916031-14922383 GCF_008632895.1 Mastomys coucha
AGAGAGAGAGAGAGAGAGAGAGAGAGAGAGGAGTTGTTTGCTCCCTGAGTAAGGGAGCCTGTGGGAAGAAGAAGCAGATGGACCAGAGAATTTTAGGCATACAAGTCCCTGTGTAGCTTAGTAAAAGTCAAGGTGGCAGGATGCAGTCTTCTATTGAACATGAAGCATACACAGGAACTTCATTGTTAATATTAATTTCTGCATTTGCCAGAGTCCCATGTAGGGCACTTCATAAGAAAAATGTAGACTTAAGTACCCTAGGAAATAACTGTGTCTTCCCAGAACCTCCTGGGTAGATAGAACTATCACCGATGAGCTTCCTGATCTTGCTTTGCCTGTCAGGAAGCTTATGGCAAAATTTACAGCCCAAACAGAGCTTAGGCAGATAGCCTACCACTTGTTAAACCTTATCCTATTTGTCTCTCGGCTTGTCTTTGTTTTAATGAAAGAAAAAGGTTGTCTTGATGATTTAAAAGAAAGGGTATTCTATCATTTCAGTCTATTATACAAATGGTTTCAAAAATCTTTGCGCAATAATAAAGATGTAAGTCAATAACCAAGAACAGATATGATCAAACCTTGCTAGAGTAACATTCAGCTGAGCAAATTAAAGAGGCCAATGAGCAACAGGAGGAAATGATGAAGCTTGACTTCAGGCTTTGTCTACATACACACCTCAAGAAAGGGACCTTGGAGAGAAACAAGAAGCGGTCCAGAGGAGTCGCCTGCAGTGTGTGTGTACAGTGTGTGTGTGCAGTGTGTGTGTGTGCAGTGTGTGTGTGCAGTGTGTGTGTGCAGTGTGTGTCTGCAGTGTATGTCTGCAGTGTGTGTGTGCAGTGTGTGTGCAGTGTGTGTGCAGTGTGTGTATGCAGTATGTGTCTGCAGTGTATGTCTGCAGTGTGTGTGTGCAGTGCGTATGTGTGCAGTGTGTGTCTGCAGTGTGTGCCTGCAGTGTGTGTGCAGTGTGTGTGTGCAGTGTGTATGTGCAGTGTATATGTGCAGTGTGTGTGTGCAGTGTGTGTGCAGTGTGTGTGTAGTGTGTGTATGCAGTGTGTGTCTGCAGTGTATGTCTGCAGTGTGTGTGCAGTGTGTGTTTGCAGTGTGTGTCTGCAGTGTGTGTGTGCAGTGTGTGTTTGCAGTGTGTGTCTGCAGTGTGTGTCTACAGTGTGTGTGTAGTGTGTGTGTGCAGTGTGTGTCTGCAGTGTGTGTCTGCAGTATGTGTGTGTAGTGTGTGTCTGCAGTATGTGTGTGCAGTGTGTCTGCAGTGTATGTCTGCAGTGTGTGTCTGCAGTATGTGTTTGCAGTGTGTATCTGCAGTGTGTGTCTGCAGTGTGTGTCTGCAGTGTGTGTGTGTAGTGTGTGTGTGCAGTGTGTGTGTGCAGTGTGTGTGTGCAGTGTGTGTGTGCAGTGTGTGTCTGCAGTGTGTGTCTGCAGTGTGTGTCTGCAGTGTGTGTGTGTAGTGTGTGTCTGCAGTGTGTGTGTGCAGTGTGTGTCTGCAGTGTGTGTGTGCAGTGTGTGTCTGCAGTGTGTGTGTGCAGTGTGTGTCTGCAGTATGTGGCTGCTCTTGTTTGTGGAGCACCAACATGAAAGTCTTAGAAGCAAATTGAAATACTTCAGAGAACTTATCTTCTGAATCCTTTCCTGAGCAGGCTCAATTTTTAAAGCATTGGTAAGAGATGGGATTTGGAGGCCAAGGACTGAAGTTTGTGGCTTTTTCTTCGGAGATGCTTTAAAGAGTAGACAGTCGTAAGATCCCAGCTTAACTCACATACAGGAGTATCATAAGTTTCATCATACTATAACAAATTGAAGGCTCTGTGCTCTTATTTTACAGCATGTGCTTTCTTTCCTTTGTTCAGTGCTCATTATGTTCCTGAAACTCCATCACCATCCTCTGCCCAGGACCCTTTTCTCTCCTTGATTCTATGTTGAGCTCCTACACAACCTTTAAAGCCCAGTTCAGTACCGTCAGTTTAATGAAGCCACAGCATTACCATTCTTTATGAGAACTTTGTTTTTGATTTACTTCATTCAGTTCATCAGTAGTCCCCCCCCCTTACTATGGTGTGATAATGGTGGATGGCAGTTTTGTTGTTTTCTGCCTGATACATCTCTGAGCTGCCTTCCTAGTATTAAAAATTGTTTTGTTCATCTTTAAATCTCCAGCACACCACAGTTCTTCAGAGTGTGAAAACAACCTAAATGGGGTGAATATTGACCTGTGAGTGAAGAACAAAGTCTAGTCAAGATTTTTCTAGATGGTAGGTATGTTTTGTGCTATGGGAAAACATGATTATAAAAATGAAATACAGCTCAAAAGTGCAGAAGTGAATTTTCTTTATATCTAGCAAATATGGCGGAATCTGCAGCTTGATCTAAAAACTGAAAATAGTCTTGATCTCCAAGCCTAAGGTTACGTTGATACATTTATGGGAATAAGCGATATGGCTAATCAGATGGTGTTCTTGACGATTTTGCTTTTGGGGATTAAGAACAATGAAGCAGTGGTAGAAGTGAAGAGCAGAGAAATTGGAGTTGAGGCTGACACCACCTGGGTAAATGACTTCACCATCCATTTCCTTATTTGATAAACAGGGACAAGGATAGCAAGGATCACATTGGTTGGCATTTAGTGCTGGGTGACATAATGCATGAAAATCAAGGAGAGTAGCTGCTACATAGGAAGTGTGTTTTCTTCCTCTAATTGAAGTCTAATCTCGTCTTCCTCCAGGAGCCCTACATAGCTAGAGCTTCCAGAATTTGACCGTTTATTTGTTCTTTTCTCTCTCTAAGTGGACATGTGCTCCTGCATTATCTGGGAAAGATGGAAACTTGGCTTCAGTAGTTGACACAGGTGTGACCAGGACCTAAGGGCACTCTGACTGAGGGTAGATGACCTATTTCTGCCGTGCTATTCAGAGCTCATCAAAATGTTGACTTGTATCTAGATGTAGCCTCTGGGGAACAGCGTGAGCAAGGAGGGCCATGTCTAGTTATTTCCTGTTGGTACCACGGTGGTAGCATCCTCTATATAGTTTCTGGGAAGAACATATAATGTATATGTCCAGGTCCAGGTGGTTTACAAATAAAAAAGGTCTGTCTGTATCTTTGTGGTTTAATAATAACTACCCAAGATTGAATTTTGTTCCATGGACCACAGCATCCACACAATTTTGTATGTGCTTGAATGGCTGACCACTCAGCAGCTGTTGTCATCAGCCACGCCAGTTGGGGATAGCACCAGAGATAAGAATGGAAGAGAAGACAGATGCAGTGATGTCTTTAAGCATTTGATGCTAGTAGTAGATCTATTCTAGTGAAAAAGAAAAGCTCAAGAAGGGGACAGCAGGGGGTTTGAGGGAGATTCTTCCTAGCTACAAATGAAACTTAGAGTAATCTCTTCCGGTTGACAGGGAACCACGATCACCTCTGCTGACCTAAGAGAGCGGCCTCTGGGATTCTGGAAGGTTGTCACAGAAATATTGCATTCCCTTAGCCATGGGAGCTGTGTCAGCGTTTTAGAAGATTGCTGAACTCAACTATTTAGAGAGCCCTACATCTTCTCCCCGACAGGACACCAGAGCAGCAGGGAGGATGAAAGGCAAGGAGGGTGTTCAGGAAGGAGTGTGCTGATTTAAACTGATCTCCTGCTCACTGTAAAACTGGCTATCAAGTAGGCAGCTGGGATCTTGATCTAACTGAGTCTTCTCGATTTGGGCAATTGCTTTGTTCCAGAAGATTTGTGTGCTTGGAAGATTTTTGTAAAACAGCCCTTGAAAAGCCAGGAGGGAAGATGACCATTTGGAAGAGTCCACTGGCATCAGGATCTTTTGGGGATGGTGGTGGTAGCGTTAGCTGTGTAATACATTTGAAGTTTTAGGCTTTTGATTGTTTTTGAAAGGTGGGCAATGCTAACAAAAATATTATGAGTTTTGCTAGCAATCTCTCAAATGCTGGCTTGATCATATTAGACAAATGTGTAAGAAGTTGCCAGGTATTACAAAGTTCATTGGAAATTAATTCAATTAAAGTAACCTGGACAGTTTGACGCCTGGGATCACTGTGTAAATCCAATTACTTGACACAGTATGAAGCAAAAGGGTTGAAAATTTCTGTGTAATCCTTTATATCTAGAACATTTACATCTCTCAGGTATCCTTTTGGAGGGAAGAGGATATTTAAATATTCAGATAATGTTCCCATAGGGTAGTGAAAGAATATGAGGTATTTTGTTTATTTGATATTATTTAGATTTATGTATTGAGAACTGAGACTACCCATCAGCTTTTGAACCTCTCCACATTACCAACCATCATCCTGTACACTTCCATGTTCTTTGTTCTTCATTTTATAATTAAAATGGATATTATTTAACTTGCTTTATGGGGAAGACTCAGAGGCCTAGGAGACACAAATGAAATACTCAGTGCTTGCAAGTGGATTAATTGGTTACTGATCTAGGACTTACTGGCTGAACCTTTGTTCTTCAACATAATTATGTAAGAAGTGAAAATAAATTGAGGCAGAGGCAAGAGGTCCAAACCCCAAGTCCAAGGCTAATGTGGGCTATAGAGTAAGTTCTAGACATGGAAGGGACTGTACAGTGAGACCTTGTCTAACTTCACAAATGAATAAATTAACTAATGGTCAGAATCAAGGTATAATATATGGGAACAGGAGGGGACATTTCAGACTGGTGGCTGCAGATGTAGCTGGCCGAAAATGGAAGGTGCTTCATGATGTGGCTATCACACAAGTTTATGGCTGTCATTTATCAAGGGCTTGGCACAATGGGAGGGCTTTCTCCTTAAAACACAGACTTCCCATGAAGTATGAAGAAATGGAGGTTCTGAGTTGTAAGTAAGTTCACTTGCCTGAGGCCATGCAAGTCATAAGCGAGGGCCTTTGGACATAGGCGTATTTCTACATGCCTTGCATTGTTTCCATACTGGCACTGCTTGAGAGCTCACTGTCCAAACCCTGAAATGTAAATGCTTTTGTCTATCATTAAACACTGGATGTTAGGTACAAGTCCAAGACTAGTTCAGTAATGCACAAGGAAAGCATGCAAAAATGTGTGGTGGTCCTGCACACCAACAGCTTTTTACCTCAACCAAAATGTCTTCTTTGATGCCATGAATGCAGTAAAAGTATAGAGATGCTGGAGAGACTTTAGATCTGGAAAGACAGCTTTAAAGATGTCTTTTTAAAACATTGCAAGAACACATAGTCTAAAAAGTCAAGTCATTTTACAAGCTATGTAATGGGAGAAAGCAATCTCTTTTAAGTTTCTAGCTGTCTCCTGTTTTTGATTCCTTCTTGCATCCCTATCTTTGATTTTCTAAGACAATCTCTTACATTTGTGGTTTCTTCATCTTTAAAACACATACATATATTGCTACTTCTTGTTCATTTAGTTTCTCTCCTCTCTCTGTCTCTCTGTCTCTGTCTCTCTTTGCATGTGTGTGTGTGTGTGTGTGTGTGTGTGTGTGTGTGTGTGCATGTGTGCATTTGCACATGGAGGCTTGAGAATGACACTGGGACTCTTCTGCCACAGCTCTCTATGTTATTTATTGAGGCAGGCTCTCTCCAAGAAGCCCAGACCTAACAGATTCAAGTTGGTCTGGCCAGCAAGTATACTTCAGGGGTTCCTGCCCTCTAAGTGCTGAAATTGCCCATGGGCTGCCATGCTCACTTAGGATTTACATGAATTCTGGAAATCAGAAGTGTGGTCCTGATGCTTACTTGACAAGTGCTTTAAACACTGAGCCATCTCCTCCTTTTTTATTATTAATAAAAGTTGTGAGTTTCAGTACAACCTTTTAAAAGATCTTTTCCCTTTGGTTAGGTTTGAGTGTGTGTGTGTGTGTGTATGAAGACTAGAAGTCAACTTTAGGGTGTTATTCCTCTGATGTCATCCACTTTGCTTTTTAGACAGTCTCTTCTTTGGCCCAGAGAATCCCTGTTTAACTGACTAGGTGGCTAAGTTCTATGGTCCTGTTAATCTCTGCCTCATCAGTGCTGGGATTACAAGTTTGTGCCAGTATGCTACAGTTTTCTGTGGGTTTGGAGATGGACTCTCAGTCCTCATGCCTTGCCCTCTGAGCTAACATCTAAGCTCTCATATGATGTCTTCATAGATAGGTGTGATCATACTGTGTTGTCACTCATTGCTTTCCCTTCTTCCCCTCTCTGTGCCTGGTGCTCTGTGCCTAGGCCTTGACTTCTCTTCCTTTCTCTAGTGAGTCCTTTCTTCTACTTTCTTGTCTGTAGCCCGTGCAGTCGTCTTGCCAGCAAGAAGACACGCAGACACTAGGATCCTTCTGCAGCAAGCATTTATTACATCATGAAG
>NW_022196900.1:14925093-14945979 GCF_008632895.1 Mastomys coucha
ATTGGCATCAGGCCCATATTTGCTGACTGACTCAGCAAGCTCTTTGATAAGGGTGTATTCTACTGGAGTATGGACACGGCCACCATCAGCATCCTCAAACACTGGAAAGGCACGCAAGAGTTTACACTTGTCTCCTTTAGATAAAAAGGAATCTGAACAGTGTCTATCAGTGTATAGCGGGGGGGGGGGGGGGTGCACCCAGAAGAGCAGGTGGGACAGCATAAAGCGTTCCGCAGCTCTGATCTCTCACTCCCTTTCCCTTTTGACTCTGGAGAGGCCACAAATGCTCATCCGGATGATACCTCTCTTCCTCATAGCGAGCCGCTTCTCCCTCCAAGTCCTCCTCCTCAGAGGGGCTCAATTCCTCAGAGCTATCAAGCTCGAGGGCCTCCAATTTCTTAATTGGGTAGAGGGGCTTTGGTCTCGAAGCTTCATCCCTTTCTCTAGTTTTCTCTCCCAGGGCGTTCTTTCCCTTATCTCTCGCTTCCGCAAGTCGAGCGGAAGGGTCTGTGTTCTTGGGTATACCCTTTTTTCTTTCCCTTTTATCCTGGCTAGCCCCCACTCTCTCATTACGCTCTGTTTCTGACATGCTATCTTGTAACTCCTCAAGTGCTCCCTGTCCCGACGCTACTGAGGTGCGGCATTTCTCATCCTCCAGGCAAGAATGTATCAAATGCCAAATGGACATCGTAACAAGCGCCACTAGCACAATTACTGCAGCTTTGGCTGCGCTCTCTAACCTTGAGGAAGGGTCGGAGGAATTAAAACCAAACAGCATGCCTCTGTCTCCTCGGCACCAGCGGTTGTAAGGCTCCCCTGGCGTCCCGGGCTTAGGTACCAGTTGTAGCCTGCGCAGTTGTCTTGCCAGCAAGAAGACACGCAGACACTAGGATCCTTCTGCAGCAAGCATTTATTACATCATGAAGAGGATAAAGGGCCGAGCCAATAATCGGCACTGCTTATATACACCACAGCGCGGCGTGTCCGCCCATGATTAGCTGTTTGCTCATCACCCCATGTGACGCCCCGGGATGGGCTGTGATTTGGCACCTTTTCACTCTATGCACATGCGCAAACAGTTGTTTACCAGGAGTTGACAGCGGATGTAGGCGCTGTCTTGTCAAGGCGAATGCCTCTTCCGCTCTACCGCTCTCCACACTTGTCTCCTTCTACAGGGGGGTCTCTTCCTTCTCATGAACCTCCTTGTATCTCTGTGTCTCTGTGTGTGTGTCTCTGTCTCTGTCTCTGTCTCTCTCTCTCTCACACACACACACACACAAAATATACTGACTTGGCATGTAAGAGTACTTACTGCCAAGCCCTATGTCCTGAATTTAATTCCTGTTTCCCCACAGATATCCATCTACTATCTCTGGCTCTTACAATTTCCCTAGCTCCTTTTCCAAGATAACCTCTGAGCCTTGGAGAAAGAGAATGTGATATAGCTGTCCAGTTTAGAACTGAGCATTCTCTTCAGTTTCTTGAATATTACAAATGAACATACAAACAAGAAAATAAAACAAAACAAAACAAAAACTCCTCCCATTGTATTTCTTCTTTTGAGAACTTTGTGTGTTTGGTTCAATTGTGTTGTTTTCTTAGTTTTTTTTTTTTTTTTATATTATAGATACTAACTTTCTGTCAGCTGTGTAGCTGACAGAGATATTTTTTCCATTCTGTAAGCTGCCTTTTTAGTCAAATGATGCTGTCCTTTATTAGATACCTTCTATCATGTTTCTTAGTTTCAGGACAAGAGTCGGTTTTCCGTTGTTGGTCTCAGGACCTGGGCTGCTGTGCTGCTGTTTAGAGAGCTCTTCCCTGTGCTTGTCAGTTAAAGCATATGCTCTACTTTCTTCTCTAATTCTTTCAAGGTATCGGGTCTTCTGTTGAAGCCTTTAATCCAGTTGGAGCTGACTTTTGTGCAGGGTAAGAGGTAAGGGTCTAGTTTCATTTTCTGAGCTGTAGCTATCCGGTTTGACTGGCACCATCTGTTAAACCATCCTTGTTTTTAAGGAAGTTTTAATAGTCTTTTGCTCTTGTTTGCTTAGTTTTCTAAGTCAAAAGATACCAAGTTCCTGACTCCATAAGGTTTTCCTGTAAGACTAAAAAGGAACAGATGAAACACAACTGGAAACTAAACAAAGGTATAAGCAGGTGACTCAAAGAAGAAAATCCGGATGATTGTAAGTAAATTAATAGATGCTTAAACACTGGTGAAAAATGAAAATGTGTAAATATTTACTCTTCTCAGACTAGCCAGAGATTAAAAGCTGGCTGCTGGCTAGTACAGACTTGACAGTTTAAGAAATGCTTACTACTGGTAGTATAGATGGAGTATCTGTTCTGGAGAGCATCCTCACATCTCTTTGTTAACTCCACATTCTAGGATGCTCACCTTACAGAATTTCCCTATTTTGTTTATTGGAGCTATAAGTTGGAAGTGATCTAGTTGTTGTTTAATAGGACTCAAATAAATACATAGAATGAATGCAGATTAGGGAATACTTGTGAATTTGAAGCAATGACTTAGATGTATGCTCAACACTATGAGGCATGTTTCCAAAATTTCAAGTCAGAAATTTGATCCCAGTGTGTAAGTCCTGGGAAGTAGGAATTCACAGAGATGCTTGAGTTCTGAGATACTACCTCATGAAGTGATGAACGCCAGTATTATAGGATGCCTCATGGAAGGATGAGTTCAGTAGCTCCATGCTCTCCCTTTTATTTCCTTGCCCTCTCTTCACCTTCTATCACAGGATGAAAACACTTGATAGATACTAGGCTCTCCATCTCAAGTGGGAAGACTTCTCAACTTCCAAAAGCATAGGAAATACATTTCTGTTCATTTTGAATGATGTCTGTTGTTGTATTCTGTTATAGAAGCACAAATGAACCAAAGCATGTTCTCGATAGATCTAAAGAATAGTGTGAAGTAAATGAAATAAAAGATACGGAGTGAAATATGTATGCAAGTTGCAAATTCACATGAATAATATTATATCTATTTGAAAAAAAACCCTCATATGAATGAGACTATACACTTTAAATGTGCCAGGCAGTTTACATATAAGAGGAAAGGAAATGAAGGAGAAGAGACAAATAAATGGAAGGGACTATGTTAAGGCCAATGCTAGCAGTCCAGGGCTTAGGGACTGTGATTAACTCAACCTCCAACCATTGACCTTTGAGGTCTGAAGACAAATTCAGTGTTCACATAATTATGAATGAATAAGTACTCTTTCCATGCAATGTATTGTAACCATGTTTTCCTTATGGGAAGTTGAAGGAGTTAGAGGTCGCTTTTTCTTTTTCCTCATATTTGGAATTAATATTGCGATTCAGTTTGGTTAGGTTTGTTTCCTCTATCATTAGTTCATCTCTAAGGCAAGCGGAGAGCCTGAGCAGCAGGCCACCCTGTCGTGCTTTCATCTGAGACTTCTGACTTCAAGAACTTTGAGGAAGTAAATTTCTGAGGCGAAGCTATCCACTCTGAGATTTCGCTAGGGTAGCCTACACGGACAGACAGATTTTCATCCTGGCAGTGAGATTTAGACAGTCCTTTAAACATGGAGGTAATTTTAAAACCAGAGATCGTAGCATCCGAGGAACTTTGGGGCCTATGTTTGAAAGAGCCTCGATTACCACAGAGAAATGTGGTGTTCTCTTCTCCCAGCCCTCATCCCTTCTCTCTTTTATAGTCTCTGAAGATTATCCTCAACTTTATCTTCTAACTCATGCCATGGTTGTACATCTTGTTCACTTATTTGGGTATAGGACATCTCACCCAACTCTCATTTTCTGGCTAAAATCTCATGTATCAGCTCTGCTCATCCACCCTAAGATACTAAGGGTCTCTGATTCAGCATCTTCATATCTAGTCTTCCACTGGGATAGGAGGGGTACCCAACTACATCTTCCCACCCAGTCTCCCAGTAGAATTGCCTAAAGTAGCATCATCTGGATTTGGTTTTCAGAAGTACAGGGAGCAATAACTTCCTGTGCTCATTTGCTTAACTCTTTCTTGTGCAGAGACTAATCTCTGGGCTACCTGTAACCACCTTATTAAGTGCAGCTTCGTGGATCTGCCGATCACTCACAACCTTTCTCTTTGCTTTTGGGTTTCCGTAGTTTTCCTGTAGTCGGGTGTCCCTCCATTCTGTTGACCTTGGGTTTTATAATTCTTTTTGTACCATTGTATCCCAGGGAGATCTTTGTGAGAAGTGCTAACACACGCCTTTGGAAACGTTGGCCTGATTTAAAGTCTTCTAGTAAATTTTGGAGAGGAATAGGCATGCTTAAGAGATAATTATTCTCTGAAAGAAGATTTTACAGTCACAAACTTGAATTTTGAGTTCCAGTTTAGATTCTTGGTATCTATGCGATCTTGGAAGTGCTGTGTAACCAACTTCCTGGGTCTTCGAAGATACAAAGAACAAAGTTGCAAACACCTTAGAGAGTTGTTTGAATGAAAAACTTGCTTATAAATCATCCAATTCTCAACTGGACTGCAATAATTGCTCAATAAATGGTAATGTTTATTACCTTATGGTTGTATTAGTGTGGGTCTGGTTACTTCCTGTCTTCTAGGAAGTGAAATACAAAACAGAAAAGGAATCCAAATATCATTTTTATTAGTGATGTTAGGGAAATGTCAAGTAAATGTTCCCTGTGCTTCTCAAATGCCAGGCTCTCTGACAATAGCTAGGTTGGAGAATGGGGGAGGATTTCTGAGATCCCAGTAAGAATGGAAAACAACCCAAAGTGTCCAAAATGAACAATTTAGTTTACTTACTTTCTTGCCAATCAAAGGAAAGGCTGGGAGCTCCTGAAACGTTGGGGGAATCCTGGGTTCTTCTAAGCCAAACAAAGTTCTCCTGTAGCATCTGTGTCTTCTCCTAGAGGTGCAGCAAGAGCAGACAGGTCCTACATACAGACAGGTTCAGGAGAAAACAGGAGTGAAGAGACATGTCAAATAATGGTGGCCTTTTAGGCACATCCATCTTGCTTCCTGTTAGAAGTGTGACTAATAGGCACTAGACTGTCGCCAGGCCAATGAGTTCTATTACCACGAGCCAACTGCTTAACAGAGTAGGAGGCAGTGTTAACTTTAGGTCTGTCTTCTAAGTCTGTCTCATTCCACACAACTTGCACAGGCAACACTGCCATCATTATGAAGCCCAAATCGGTGGAATGACAGGCATGTCATGTAGCACACTATAGCTCCATCATCTCCAGAACATTCGTTATTATTTCTTTATATAAAAATTTTGTCTATTTTTCATTTTTCTATAATTAGTTTATCTCTCTACTGGAGGTATACTGCTTGTTGTTAAGTTTTTAAAGTAGATAAAAAGTCCTCATCCCAAAGTAATTCATTCACATATATTTACAGAAGTATGGATTTTACACACATCTAGTACTCTTTAAGCTGCTATTCTCTTGCTGGAAGTGTAGTCACCCCAGGTCCTTTTGGGTTGGAGGGATTATAGGCCTAGCTTTCTTCTCTCTCTGTGTAGGTGTAGGATTTCTTTTTTGAAGCTATTAATAAGTAATTGGACCAGATCTCTCTGGTACACCTTCCCTGGAATGTGAAATACATTATTTTTCCCATTAATTTTCTTTCTGTAGAGAAGTTGGTAAGTCTGGAATTCTGGCCTTATTTGGCAACTGTAAAACATGAGGTTCTTTTAAAGAGAGACCTTTGTGGTGGGAACAATCACAAACACACACACACACACACACACACACACACACACACACACTTCATCTCTTACTTATTTCCCTTCTCCTTTCCTGTTTTTTATCAACTTTTTCCTTTACTTTCTCTGTCTCTTAGCCCTTCCCTCCCTCTCTCCCTCCCTCCCTCCATTCCTCCCTTCCTTCATTCATGTTTTCATTTATTTACTTTGTATTCTTTCCCTCTTACCCTTCCCCCACTATTTGTCTTTGTCTTCCTTAGGTTTTCATGCCCTCAGCTTCATGAATTAAGTTAGGACACCATTCAGAGACCTTCTAAGGTACGTATGTGATACCATCCTTTATTCCCTGTATAGTTTATGTTTAAAAACATAAGTTTGCAAACATTAACGTGCTTAGGACCCACTGACAGCGGGCTCTTAGGTCAGTTTGTGGCCTTCTCTTGGGATTGTGATTCCCTGGAGAACTCATGGGTGTCAATTATGGGCAGTGGCAACAACACAGTGACCTCCCTGGACCTCCAACTCATTTCTCAGAGGGCACGGAGAGCCCAGCTGCCACCACAACTTTATGTAACTTCCCAACCTCAGCCACATCTGAACCGATGACCCGAGGGTGAGAGGCTCTGTGTAACTTGATTACATTTTTTAAAAATTCCATTTTTCTCTTGAAAAGACACCTTCAGAACACAATGTCAGTTTATCTCTGCAATTTTAGACATCAAATAGCTTATTTTTTTAGTTCTCTCTGGGTCAAAGAATGTTATTAAGAAGAAAAATGTAAAAAATATTGGTTTTGCAACCATTCAGCATCCAAACTGAAGGCTCTAATAAACTCACAGAAATGACTTTCTTTCTTTCTTTTTCTCTCTCTCTCTCTCTCTCTCTCTTTCTTTCTTTCTTTCTTTCTTCCATTCTTCCTTTGCTTCCTCTTTGCTCAAAGGATCTTTAGAGAATAAAGAATATTTAAAAACATTATCCAGGACAGGAATGCCCTAGAATTTACATATAAAATAAAAATGAAGCAGCTCAAACAGCCAACAGATATAAAAAGATAATGTGCTCAAATAACCTCGATTTTTAAATGTTTGACAAGATTTATCGCTATGTTCTAGATATTACATGTGTCATCTTAGCCCAGTGAACCATCACTTCAGAATCCAGAATGTAGACTAGACTGTGCATGGACAACAGAGAAGGGTTCCTTTAGTTTCTCTATTTATTCAAGAGTCTGTCCACTGGAGAGTTCATTTCCTCGTTCCCTGTGGACAAAAGGTGCTGGGTTTTATTTCAGCCCTTGGATTGGTATTTCATCTACAGATATTGTGAGGTTCCTTTACCAAAACACGCACAATTAGAACAACAGGCACAGTGTAACGAGAATGAACAAACCTTTCCTTAATTTTTAGTAGTATATGAGGAAAAATGAATATTTTATCTTCAAGTGCTTATACCTATAAGGGAAAAAGACATGGAAAAATGAATTGTTCCATCTGTAATTTCAAGCAGAGAAGATGAGTTACAAGCATATCAGCAGAATACATTCAGAGGGAGGCCCAGTGAGGCAGAAGGACAAGTGGCTAACCTCCCTTTCTCGCTTTATTCCCATAACTGATTGGATAGAAACAAAGCATTCTCCTCAGAATGAGAGGCAGGAAGTCTGACACTGAGCAGTGGCTACTTCCCAAGATATCTTTGTCAGCAAGATGGGTTCAAGTTATGATTTCACCGTCTCTATGATTGACATTGTTACGGTTCTTAGAACAGTTACCATGGAAACCAAAGGCCTTGCATGTATTTGAAGTAATTCACCTGACCTACTGCTCAACATGAGGGAGGGCTGTGGGCTAGAATTCCTCCTAAGGAGTCTCCGTGTTCTGGCATTCTGGCTACAGTGTTACTTTGAGTCTGAAGAGCCTTTTCCAAGCTGTAGAGATGAGAAAGTGTGGGAAGGGAATGTCAGTTCCTGTATCTGCTCAGTCTGACAGTTCCCTAGGGAGCTGAGATGTCAATAGCCTCTGCTGTTTCCTCCCTCCTAAGTACAGACTTCCTTTCTGCTCCTTCATCCCTGGTATCCCCAAGGAAGGGCCAAAGAGAAGATGCTTTAAGGCAGTTAGTTAGTAGTGCAGTGTCTATGTTCTACCTCTGGGTTGGAGAAATATGGAGAGAAGGATTGAGCTGGAGGGAGAAAGGCTAAATGACCTTAAGATGACTGCATCACAGTCTTCCAGAGATAGACTCTGCACTATACTGAAACTCTACCTGCGATGGTCCAGGCCTTCTAACACCCGTGGCTGCACCACATCAGAGTATCTTTTTAGAGCTGCCATCCATCAGATCTGCCCCAGACCCATTCGACCTCCACATTTCCTCTGAAATGCTTCATCCTTCTTCTCAACTTGAGGACCTCTCTCTCTCTTTCTGTTTTTTTTTTTTTTAATTCGGCACCAAGGCACTAGAAAATCCCCTCCCCTAATTCCCCCCACCCCACACACACACACTCAACACTCATCAATTTTGAACTCAAGCTGCTGCTAGGTCTCTTCTCTTTCCCTTAATATCTGACTTGGCGACAGGCAGTGGTGGCACAAGCCTTTATTCCCAGCACTTGGTAGGCAGAGGCAGGCGGATTTCTGAGTTTGAGGCCAGCCTGGTTTACAGAGTGAGTTCCAGGACAGCCAGGGCTATACAGAGAAAACTGTCTCGAAAAAAACAAAATAAATAAATAAATAAAAATAAAAAAATCTGACTTGGCATTTTCACTTCCCTACATCTTCTCCCCATGCTCACTCAAATTCAAATTTCCATCAACAACTTAAAAAAAAAGAGGCAAGGATCCCCTCAATTTGCATCACCTGTCTGTTCTCTCCCCATGGTCACTAGGGGGAAAATTGCTACATTTTATTTTCACTTTCTCACCAAACCCTGATATTTTCTTTCGTACCAAGGTTTAGCATCCTTTTCCATACCTTCCATGCACTGCTCATTATGAAAACTTCATGCTTTGGGAACATTCTGTTTTTAAAGTCACCATGGTCAGTGAGTTCAGCCTTCTCAATAGAGTCTGGGCCCTTTCCAAACCTACACATGGGATTAGGAATTAGTGTCTACTTGTTCGTTTGGCAAATATTGACTCAAAAGTTGGCATTTTATAGGCAGTAAGGATATAGAACTGTTCTTTTTTTCTCCTGGAGTTACGAAATAGTAAGAGCAGAAAATGAGCATAAACATGAAATACAAAAAGCCAGGGCAGGCACTCCAGAGAGAGCCAGCAGCCTGGAGAAAGGCCTCAGTGTACGTGAAAAATGGGAAGAACATCAACACTTCTGCACCCAGGAGGCTGGGCCAGGCTTAAGACAGATTGGGCAAATTAGGGGATCTTACTGTGTTCAAAGAGCCATGGGGAACCAGAGTCAGTTTTCCTTTTACAAATCTTTCTGTGGCAGCTATGTAGAGAATGGATAGAGGGTTAGTGACAGAGGGAAGCAGAGGGTGCTGTGATGGCCAGGCACAAGAATACTCATAAGAACCAGATAGTGTTGTGAGTTCCTTGTGCTTCTTGCTCTATTTAACACTCCTGTCTTAGTCAGGGTTTCTATTCCTGCACAAACATCATGACCAAGAAGCAAATTGGGGAGGAAAGGGTTTATTCAGCTTACTTCTACATTGCTGTTGATCACCAGAGGAAGTCAGGACTGGAACTCAAGCAGGTCAGGAAGCAGGAGCTGATGCAAAGGCCATGGAGGGATATTCCTTACTGGCTTGCTTTTCCTGGCTTGCTCAGCCTGCTCTCTTATAGAACCCAAGACCTCCAGCCCAGGGATGGCACCACCCACAAGGGGCCCTACCCCCTTGATCACTAATTGAGAAAATGTCCCACAGCTGGGTCTCATGGAGGCACTTCCCCAACTGAAGCTCCCTTCTTTGTGAGAACTCCAGCCTGTGTCAAGTTGACACACAAAACCAGCCAGTACAACTCCTAAACTGAACAATTATTTCACTATTTACAACATGCCTGGGAAACTGAGGTACTGAGCCAGCATGTTTACTTGCTCAGGAGCTGAACAAATGAAAACTTGTGACTTGAAATTAGATGGTCAGCTTTCCCATCCATCCTTTTAGCCTCTGCATCCCTGGGATAGTGTGTAACTGTCATATTATTTTCATAGACAAGAAGGTCACTAGGGGACTCTTTGAAAAGAAGGCATTTAGCCTAAGGCTTCCAGACAAAGGAAGAGCACTTCACACATACATAACTAAAACTCAGGGCAGGCACTTCAGAGAGAGCCAGCAGTCTGGAGAAAGGCCTCAGTGTATGTGAAAAATGGGAAGAACATCAACACTTCTGCACCCAGGAGGCTGGGCCAGGCTTAAGACAGATTTGGCAAATTAAGGGATCTTACTGTGTTCAAAGAGCCATGGGGAACCAGAGTCAGTTTTCCTTTTACAAATCCCTCTGTGGCAGCTATGTAGAGGATGGATGGAGGGTTAGTGAGGAAGTGGGGAGAGCTTCTGGGAGGATGTTGCAAGGGTCCAGTCTAGGGTAGTTGTGGCTCTGTTTGTGTTGTGACATTGAGTGTGGAGTCATGACTCTACTGTGGCAATAGCTACATTAGACATGGCATCAACAGAGCCAGGGGATGAACAACCGGAGGAATGATGGAAAGAACAGAAACAAGGGTGGCTTTCTTCTTTCTGACTCTAATAGAGAACTTCTTCCCTGTCTTCATTGAGCAGAAGAAGCTTGCTAGCAGCAAACACTTTTCCTTAATCTTTTGAGTTATCTTTTCTTCCCCTCTCCCTCTCCCTCCCTCCCTTCTCATGTTCTTATTCCAGACCTATATAATGCCTCCAATCTATAGTCTTGAACCTTTTCTCCTCATGTATTTTCTGCTTTTATTCCCCTGGTATCCCCCTGAGCTAACCCAACAAACCCAAGATTCCTCCATTCTGAAGAACGGCTCTCCTCTTACTGTTGTCTCTTTAGTTGCTCCCACAGATGCCGTCAACTTTTAAAAGCAAGTCATTTTAGTAAATGAGCTACACCTCTCATGACTGCTGCTAGAATAAATGCTCTCACCTTGATGTCTCATGGGAAGTGAGTGATGCTAGGTCCTCCTGGATGCTATCCAGGCATGTGATTTACAACAGCCATGAGTACTGCCTCATGCCCTATTACTGCTGCATTTTTAGGTTCCTTTGTTGGCAGAGATTTTTGAAAAGGCAAATTTTGCCTGGTACAATCACATTGAGAACCTAATGCCTGCCGCCCTGAAATTACCCTTCTTGGAATCTCTTAGAGTGTACAAATTATGGATTTAATTGTCAAGTGTCTTATTATTAAATTAATGGAAAATTTGGTAATAGCTTCCACTGAGATAATCAATAAGTTACAATATAGCCTTTTGTGATATGGAAAAAAAAAATTAGAAACTTCTCTTTAACCATGTGACCAAATACTCAGAAACATTTTTAAATACCCAGTGTTGAATGGTCATTCAAACAACATTAAACAGTTGGTATTTTAAAATAGCTGGTTTATTAAAAGAGGACGGTTCTGTTATGCTTCAGAGGGTCATTGTCTGATGAGCCAACAAAGTTAGCTACTGAGTTAAAGTAGACTACCAAGGAGAGGAGAAAACTGGCTTTAGAGTCACAGCAAGGGTCATTTAAAGAATTCACCTCTAGGGCTGGAGAGATGGGTCAGTGGTTAAGAGCACTCACTGTTCTTCCAGAGGTCCTGAGTTCAAATCCCAGCAACCACGTGGTGGCTCACAACCATCTGTAATGGGATCCAATGCCCTCTTCTGGTGTGTTTGAAGACAGCTACAATGTACTCACACACATAAAATAAATAAACAATTCTTTAAAAAAAAAAAGAATTCACCTCTAAAAGGTCATTTTCCTTCTGCTGGACTGACATAGTCAATTCTTCTGTGATAATGATTGGTACAGTATAGTATGTTTTTTGTTTATGTGCATGTAAGATGTGGTTTTGTAAGAGACAGAAATGACAATATTAGTTTTTCTGTCTTCCATGGAGACTCTTTTGATGCATGGGCATAATGAAAATTCAAGAAATATTAAATGAGTTTATGAAGTAACTGTAGGGAAATTTGTAGTTTATATAAAGATAAATTAATAAGGGGCTCAAAGTGAAATTGTTAATAAAATCAACTAGGGTGGTTATCTAAATTGTGTAATTATTTATAATTTTGTGATTTTAATTTTTGGCTACATGGTGCTCAAGTCTCATGTCCATGCTGTGTTGAGTTTAGGTTGATGAGAACACCATAGTTTTAAGCTGAGCCTTTAGCTTTGCAAACCTTTACTGATATGGTATGATTCCACAAGTCTCAAAAGAGCTCCCAGTCACAGAAGAGGCAAGATCTACTTCTCCCTGCACTTAGGTTCATACTGGACTCTCTCAGAGACACCCTCCTGCATCCAAGTGACAGTGCGCTGACTCCCATATAAAGAAATCTTTCATTACTGAATCCTTCTTTTTCCTGGGTACTTCTTGAATGAATATTTTTCCTAGAATATCTGTCCAGTGCTCTCACATTTTAACTTACAAATCTAGTTCTTTAATATATCTGGATTCTGATTGCCCCCTGAGGTCTTTCCTTCTATTTCCCATATATAATCTCTGTAAAAAAAACAAAACCAAATCCAATCAACCAAACAACAACTACAACAGAAAACAAGGATTCTTTTCACCTTGGGACTCTCTTGCCAAGTAGAATAGTTGGATTACTCAGGCTGCCCACAATTTATTTCTTCTGGTGATGACTTTGGATCCTTCATTCCGTTTGCACATTTGAGAACTTAGTCAATTGAAAAACAGGTCAGATTTCCACACCATTGAAGTGGTTTTGTTTCTTCTTCTCTTTTGAGTTACCAATCTTTGATGTTTGAAAAACATTATACACTGCTTGACAGCAAAATCTTGAGGGCAAATTTCCACCATTACAAAGGTGTATCTATTTCAAAAGACCTGGGAGGTTAACTAGATTACTGATTTATAGATAACAAATATGTGATATCCCAGGGGCAAACACCAGTCTAGAAATTAATGATGGACATGTGTGAAGATCGGTGTCCTTCTCCCCACAAGTTTATTAATGATGGAAGAATTTCAAAATGATGAAATCAATTTGAAGTGTTACACTATAGGTGTGTTGTTTTCCTTCTGCAGACACTTCTGTTATTTTGGATAGATAAGTCAGCCCTTTCATGAAGCTTACAGAATTCCGGTCATTTGCAACTGTCTGTAGCCTCTCATTTATTTTCTTTAATGCAAAAACAATTTTATGTGTTTAAGTACTTGCCTGCATATATATATGTACATGTAATCTGTACATGCCTTATGCCCACTGAGGACAGAAAAGGGTCCCGGGGCAGGAATTACTGGTGGTTGTGAGTCATCATGCAGGTATTAAGAAATGAACCTGAGTCCTCTGCAAGAGTAGCCAGAGCTCTTAATCGCCTCCAGCAGTTTTTACTGGTGAGGTGCTTATATGGCTTTGTATACCCATCACTTCCTGTGCATAGTTTTACTCTGTTTACACAAAGAGATTTTGTAGTTTTCACTTAAAATGATACTTTTTGCCTGACTTATTTATTTTGTGATCCACTGAATTCCATTAGCATAGTTTGCATAAGCATGTGTGTGGGGTCACTTACTGGAGTGTAGACAACTAATCAGTGGCTACAAGCATTGAATAAAAATGACTCTCTGTGACAACTTACCTTTTTGCTTACCTCTTTGATACCCTAAATTTATAAGCCAGATTGAAGTGGAAGTCGGATGGTCACACCCCTCGGCTTCCACAGCTTCCTAGTCTTTATGGAGTACCATGCAGTGACCCTCCAGACCATCTTGGTTGAGTTTCAGCTCCTTGTTGTCTTGCTTTTGACCATTCTGTCCTATAGCTGTTGAGTGCCTGCCTTGTCTTGGATTTAACAGGAAAGTCCCTTGCCTTAGTAACCTTAAAAGGCCTTCCAGGAGCTCACTTCCAGTGTCAATCTTTGGGCTCATGTCTTTTCAGAGATGGACATTCTTAGTATGAGTTTCTGTAAGAACCCTATTTAAAATGTGTGAAACCCAGTGCTTGTTGGACACAACAGTTCTCCCATCCTTTTCCATTTCGGTTTTCTCTATCATCTGTCATAGTATTTGCAATGCTCATTTAAGACTTTCCTATGTCTCCACGAAAGTACAAATTCAACTTGGGCAGAAATTCTGTGTCCAGAACAATGTCTGGCACATAGTAGATAAATAATATTTGTTGAACCAATGAGTGTCAAAGCCTAGAAATTTAGCATTCTTTCCACGCCTTCCCCTGAGTTCTCTGATAGAGTAGAGGGTCTAGATGCTGGCCATTTGGCATCTTCCTTCCTCCTGTCCTGTCCTGTCCTGTCCTGTTCTCTCTCTCTCTCCCTCTCCCTCTCTCCCTCTCCCCCTCTCTCTTTCTCTCCTTCTCTCCCTCTCTCCCCCCTCTTTCTCTTTCTCTCTCTCTCTCTCTCTCTTTCTTTGTTCCTTTGAAGTGTCTTCTGGCCCCCTGACTTTGTCACAAAGACCTTGAGGTAATACTCAGATGGACTTTTTGGCAGGCTTTTTGAGGTGGACTTTTATAATAAACCTTAAAATTTTGAAATAATTTTAGACATACAGTAAAGTTGTAAGTTTATCGGTTTCACTCTCCTGAAAATCTATGTTATTGAGATCTATTGAAATGCAAAAAACAATATGTGTAATTTGATGAGTTTGGTGATGATGTACTATCACCAAATCTATGCCACAGACCTGCTCACCATCTCTAAAGCTTTCCTCCTGCTATTATTATTAGTATTGTTATTATCCTTCTGCAGCAAGAGCAATTATCAAAGGCTCTATTGTCTTACCAACATTTTAAGTATGTAATATATTATTGTTTCCTATTAGAAATAGCTTTAGTAGATCTTTATGGCTTGTTTCTCTTTATAATTGATATTCTGTGCATTCAGACTAATATCTTCTGGCTTTCCCTCTTCCCAGCCTTCAGCAATTCATCAGTTAATTCTCTGCTTCTGAACATTGAACTATTGTCAACTCATTGTACACTCTGTATGAAATAGGATTTGTGCTTCTGTTTTTAACTTATTTCACTTTTCATAATGCCGTCCAGATTAATCTGTATTGTCTCAGACAGCAGGGTTTCCATTCCTTTTTGGAGACAGGACAATATTTTGTGGCTGTATATCAGATTTTAAAATCTATCCTTCTATGAGCATCTAGGCTGCTTCTGTCTTTCCTGGTGTGAATACTGATGCCGTGAACATGGTGATACACTGGAGACTGAAGCCCTTGTTCTTTACTTTTCTTTCATATATTGTCTCTCCTTCCTTCTTATAACAATCTCACATACAAATGACATTCCAATCCATCTCTAATGATCTCATTGGAATGTCACATCAATCCTGTAGATAGAAAAAGAAGGAAGGAGTGAGCCTAGTAATAACTGATCATTACTTTGTGCTTGGAACTGACTCATGAATGTTCACAATGTTTATTCATTTATGTTAACTCCAGGGTGGAGACATCTTTAATCCTGTTTTATAGATGTGGCCCAGTGAGGGATTGGCAACTTGCTTGAGATCACATGGTCACTTAAATCTAAGCCTCTTTTGTCTTTTGTGTCTCTTGCCTCTGTGTTCCCAAAGCCCCTCATGTATGGGCTTGGCTTCATTTAAGTCATGTTTGAAGATCTTCTTCTCTCTGGACATTTTTGATAAAAACAAGTTCTTGTATACTTCTCATTTTGGATTTTGCTCATCTGTGAGTCTGAACTCAGGGTCCAGAGAAGTCAGACCTGATGTAAAAAACAGAAACACACACCACCACCACCACCACCACCATCAAAACTGTGTGAGATTTTAACTCCTTAGGAAAAAGTTAGCCCCAGAAAATCAGGGGCATTACAGTTTTTAGAAGTCAGGTTGTCTTCAATATTTGGCTTGACCCCTGGAAAGTGAACACTAGGAATTTTCTTGGAGAAAACCCTGGAAATTGTTCCTCTTAGGAAGGGGAGGTTTCAATTCTTTCAAGGCAGAATCTATGTGTGTTTTTTGGAAAAGGAGGGGTGGTTGGAAAGAAGCAGATTTGTCCCTAGTAAAAGTACACACAACTTAAAAAAAAAAAAAAAAAAGCCAGAGCATCTAATCCAGCCAAGTTTTTCTCTATTGGCAGAGTCCAGGGTATGTCTTCATTTTAAAATCAGCCTAGTCCTGGGAGAACTTCTTACTTAAAAACTTAAAGAACTTAAAAAAAGAATGGGCCCCAAATTATCCATATTTGCTTGCTTGGAAAGCAGCCAAGGGGAACTACATCTTTCCTATCCTTACCACACGCAACTCCTTGCATGCCCCATTTCACAGCACTGGATGATGGTAGAGTGTCTTCCCGTGGTCCATGCAGCCCCACACTGTCCTCTTGGCACTCTGGCATTCTGGGGAAGCAAGCCAAAGGCCTCTGGCTCTCCTCGCCTGCATCCTCACTCCCGGCTTGCTTGCTTCTCACTCAGCTTCTGCCTAGAGTTTAAGTTCTTTTTTTGAGCAGGCTGTGTGTGTTGTGCTTACATTGGGGAAGGGATTTTGTTTTCCATCTGAGCAAGCTGGTTTTGAGAGCTTTCAGGATACACCCATGCAAACAAACCAAACGCTTTATCACCCCAAAGAACATGCTTAGAAAGTATTTAAGAGCAAGCCCATCTAAAGAAGGTTGTGTGGGGTTCTACAGCGAGCCCCTAGGTGTGGAGAAAGATTTGCAGTGGGAGGCATGGGGCATTGGTGCAGTGTGCTTAGGGACACATCGGTCATCTTAATTTGGGAAATGATTGCTGGGACTTGTGGGCTGTTGGTGTTGTGATAGAAAAGCAGCAGTGAGGAAGGAAGGACAAAAGGAAGGAAGGAAGGACAGAAGGAAGGAGGGGGTGGAAGGGAAGGAACGAGGGAAGAGAAGGGAAAATGAAGAAAAGAATTTGATTTTTGACCTAGAGATACTTGAGTAACTAACGCCACCCTTGCCCTCTTTCTTTGTGGTACCTCGGTGACACCGTTTAACCTCTCTGAGCCTTACCCGAGAAGCAGGAAGCAGGACTCCTTAAAGATCCTGTGCACACACAGCATGCTTCTTTCAGTTCCTTCACGGTTCCACCCCTACTTTGCTGGCTTATGGGTCCTCTGGGGGTAACCGGGTGGATTTTCCTTTCCCTCCCACTTTTTAATCAAGTTAGCTCATTCTCTCTTTATTTTTGTTTTTTCTCCCTGAAGCCATATATTTTCAGCGGTGAGATGTGAACGGGTTGCATTAAGTTTAAATCCTGAGGGTATCAGTGCATTGAAAGTTGCACAATGGTCTACTATTAGATATCACAGATAGTATGTTCAGGAAGTGCAGAAGGACTTCTCTGTCAACACTGGTCCACATGTATGGTGACTGCTGTGTGCTAGGTAGCCTAGGTGTGTTGTAGGTTAAGTCATCAAGGTTTATGGAAGTACAGTCTATAATGTTTATACAACAAAAAACATTTACAGGTAGATGTTATTTGTTGAAATGTGGTTGTCACTAACTGAGGTATGGCTATATTTATATTATACTTAATTTAAAAATTACATATACTTATTCTATGGAGTGTGCATGACTGTGTGTTTGTGTGTGCGTGTGTGTGTGCTGCACACGTGTGCATGTAGAAGTTAGTAGTCACTTTTCCAAGGGTCAGTTCTGATCTTCCACCACCTGGCTTCCAGGGATCAAATTTGGCCGGTTGGGCTTGGAAGCAAGAGCCTTTCCCACTGAGGCAGCTAGCGGACTCTGCACTGTACTTTAACATTTAAGAAATGATTCCCCAAAACTCTCCCTGTCTTACTCCTTCACGTGTTTTGTTTTAGTACTGGTTGTCACTCCATTTTTCAAGTGAGGGCTTTGAAGCTCTGCAAAGTTCCAGGACTTGACCAAGGTCACCCAGCTGGACATCCAGGGTTAAGCTGGGTCCACCCTGGGCAGCTAATGGGAAAACACTAGCAAATTTTGTGAACTGCTCCTCCCCTTCTCTGCTCTCTGTCTCCTCGCTTGGCACTGCCTCTTTTGGGTCTCTAGTATTTCAGGTCTCCTGTCAACTTTTTCTTGAGTTCTCATAAGCATATCCTCTGAGCAGCTGCTTGGTGTCAACCGCTTCTCCTCTCCCCAGGTTTAGTTTATTTTTTGTTAATAGTCTGCCCCATGAATAGAACTATTGTGAAGGCGCCTCCCTGTTGCCATGGCTACTGATGCCAGCCATTGCAGCAGCTCATTGTAAGGGTAGTCTCCTTGTACTGTCAGTCACTGGAGCTGCTGTTTACCATTGTCATTGGCCAGGCCATGGTGAGCATGCTCATGTAGTTCTGTGACAAGACCCCCAAGGCCCTCTCACAGACTGGTGTCAACTCCCTTTCAGGCCTCAAAGTAGCAGTACTGCTGCCTCCATTGGCACCCTAGTACCCCCAGATTACTATGAGTCACTTGAAATGCCAGGGAAGTCTTATGGAGGAGGTAGCTCTGTGCAGAGGTGACACACTGACCTCAGGCTTGACCTCTGACTCCACCCATAGATGATTGATGGGTGTGATTTTTTTTCAGTGGTCTCCCTAGCTACTCAGGCAAGTAAGTTACTTGCTGGTGATGTTCCCCTTTCAATTTCAAATACATCCACCAGATACTTTGGTGACCCTAGCTTTATATCCACACAGGCACCTGTGCCTTTGAGATATTATCATCCCTATCTTTGATTTCAGAGATCAGCAATAGTTCAGAAACAATTTGTGGAGATAACACTGAATTAACCATTGTTTATTATAACAAGACAGAACAAAGTGTAAACAATGGCCATTGACTAAAACCATGGAGAGAGAAAGAGCTGGATTAATGCCAGCTCCATAGTAACAGCAAGATGTTAACACCAAAAACAGGGGCAAGAAAAACATGATCCGCAAATACAAGATCAGCTGTTGTTAATTGAACCAAATTTATCACAAACCCAAATAATGCTCTCATTTTCCCATTTTGCTGCTGTATTGGCAGTATTGTCTTGACTCCTTTGTTCCCTCAGTAGACTATGAGTAAAGTGCTATCACTCCACCTATTTTGTAAGTTAGAAATTCAGGACCAGAGAAAGTGGGCACAATGCCAAAAGTCACAGAGATAATAGCAGAAGGAGATAGGACTTAAATACAAGCCCTCCAGGGGCAAACATGCCTTCTCTTGGTTGATTAAGCAATTGAATATGATGGCGTACTCAACCAGAATGAAGCTAGCTCATATATTTCAATGCTTTTAAAAAAAAAGTATTTAACACCTTTAAAATAGGTCATTGTTTATCAGTTTTCTCCAGTATGTTATTGTGGACACATATTTGTTAATAAATGTGCATATACATTGTTAAGGTTTATCATTCTGTATAATCAGCATTATAATCTGTGCAAATCCCTTTATTCCTATAATCCCTAAAGAATCTGCTATAGAAAAACAGTAGTCTAGTACTGTAATTCTAAGTGTGGTAAATGTCCAGCCTTTTCTGAATGTTCATTCACAAAACACAGAGACTCAAGAAAGTTTTCTAGATGACAGCTTGCTCATCATTTTCATTTCCCCCTCCCTTTTTTCTTTTTGTGTCTTTGCTTTCTGCTAGCAAAATGGAAACTCTCCAGGTAGTACATGCTTGCTGATCAGGCTCAAGACCTAAGTCAGGATGGATGGTTTAATGCAGATCATATCAACAGCAAAAAAGGACAAAATGGTTCATTCTTGAAGGAACAGGGCTGGAAGGATGAAAGAAGTCATTGGGAGGATCCAGCCATGCATAGACTCAGTAGCCAGTCCTTCAGTCTTTGTATTGATGACTCAAGGGATCAACAAGGTACATATAACGTGTATATTTTAATACAAGGATTTTTTTTGGTGTTTATGCTTACTGTTAATACATGATCTTTAAAAATTTTATAGAAAGTCAAGGAAAGTAATATGGACTAGAGAATCTTCACTTTGTAGATAAAGAAAATTTGGTAAAGCATAGGCTACAGATGTAAGAGGTAATCAAAAATTGGGGTATTTGGGACAGCATGGTGATACACACCTATAATTTCAGCACTTTGGAGACTAAGGCAGGATTGTCATGAGTTCAAGATCAGCCTGGGTTATATTGTGAGTACTAGTCCAGCCAGGACTATATAGCAAGACCCTGTCAAAACTAAACTAAACTGACAAGCCTTAGTCTCATTCTTCTGGAAATGTAAGATCCTTATTAGAACGATTTCTACTAAAATAATTTTCAGAAGTCTTACTTTGATCACACCAGGTTACTGGAATTTCATGCTTGAGTCCTGCAAGTCTTTAAAGTTGATGCCTGTGATGATTAATGATGGTTACGCAAGCACAATGGGATCTTGAATTAATTTAAACAACACACTTCTGGGCATGTCTTATCTAGAATGGGCTAAGTAAGATGGGAAGATACACTTTAAGTACAGATGGCACAATGCCATGGGCTAGGGTCTTCATGGGCCACCCATCCTTAAGAAGAAAGTGAGACAGACACAGACGTTCATCTTTCCCTGCTTCCTGACTCTGAATGTGATGTGACCAGCGGCCTCAGGCTCCTGCCACCATGAGTTGCCAGAATGATGGCCTGTTCCCTGGAACTATGAGCTGAAAATAAAACCCTTTCTACAAGTTGTTTTTTTTTTTTTTTTCAGTTCTGTGTGTTTTGTGCAAGACAAGTAGCTAATATGGTGTCTTTAAAGATGATCTTTTTTGGGGTATTCACACATTTATTTTTAGCTACTGAAAATAAGGAGAATTTGAAATCTAGAAATGACTTAAGGCCAAAAAAATTGAGCATTTAAGAATATCTAATAGATTATATGAGTTCTGTGATTTATGGGGAGTATTTTTCAACTTCTTATCTCTATTGGAACCAGCAGTAATCACGACACAAACTTGGATCCTCTGCCCACCATATAAGACAATCCTTGCCAGGGAAAAGCATCTTCTGGATCCGTCTGATTTTCTAGGCCTAAGTTGTTTCAGAGACAATCACTTTACTGTTTTTACCCTTTTGCCAAGAAGTTTTTCATGATTACAGAGAAGTTTCTGAAAACATTGGCATTTGCTTTT
>NW_022196900.1:14945989-14946135 GCF_008632895.1 Mastomys coucha
TCTGGAGAAATCTCTCTTAGGACTCTGTGGAATGAAAAATGCAATGAGTACAAGGATGGGAGGGGCAGAGATGAACAACATTATTTATTATTTCTGTTTCCAGAACATCAACTAGAGTACAATAGGATATAAAGGGAAGAACTTTT
>NW_022196900.1:14946145-14952563 GCF_008632895.1 Mastomys coucha
TTATTTAGAGTTTGGTAAAATTCAGTAACTTTTCAGAACAGTAATTTGTTGAAGATGGATGAGCAGATGAATTCTTTTGGGACAGATTGGTAGGTAAGGTGTCATCTCAAATTCTTAACTTCTAATTTTCTCTTTATTCAAGAGAGGTGTTGGGACACAAGTCTTTTGAGGAGCCTAGGAGAACAAATGCAGATTCTCTGGGTCTCTAGACAGTAGCGTCATTCATGTATCCATGGACTAGTCAGTCATTGCTTCACAAATGTTTAATGTGCCAAAGTGCTACAAGCCTGACGCTAGGAGCTGGTAAAAAGTGGGCAAGAGGCCAGCTATATTATTCCTGCTACTTCTGACCTTACTATCTGTGAAGAACCAGAACACAAACATGTAGAAATATATAGTAAAATTTTGTTGAGGATTCTGAAGGAAAAGCAGAGACAGGAGAAGGAAAGGAAAGCCCCCAGAGCTTCTGCTTTGTTCAGCCATAAATGTGCTCAGCACTCTATGCCCACTCAGCAACAACAGGTTCTCACATGCTAGCTTTGTTCCTAGAAGCATGTTTAGATGAAGCCCTAATGTCCAACTTTCCTTCTCCTCTCCATTCTGCTCATTTATGCACTCATTCATTCATCACACATTCGTTCAGAACTGAATCATTTTCAGACCTGTACCAGCAGGCACTAGGATCCCAGAATGGATGATTGTTTGGTTTCTAGCTTCATGGTTTCTATAGGCGGGTTGGGATATAGAGATTAGTTGCTAGGAAGTTAAAAGGTAGTAGTTGTGGGCTCTGGGAGAGACAGTACTGATCAGTGGACAGTGAACTATACTGGAGGTGCTGGCGAGGGTCAGTATTTAGAAAACTGAAGATGAAGAAAAAGAAAAAGATTGACAAACATCCAGAACATTATGCACAAATGGGCTTAGATAAAGAGAAATTTTATGTTTGACAGGAGAATTTAAACACAGTGGAGTTATGATGCGAATGGAGAGACATGGAAGGACAGAACACATGCGTGGGCGGCAGAGAGACGCTGGTGCAGGGCTCTGAAGGTCATGTTAATTAGTTGGCAATTATTTAGCAGCTGGTACCTAGGCATTTTCTCCTGGTTTGACCTTCATGTTCTTTCTGGTTTTTCTTTTTTCTTTTTCTTCTGAGAATGTCACTTGATTGATTATATTTCAATCTCTGGAACCCATCTCTACTCTCCATTTAGTTTCCTGGTATTTTTGAATAGGCCTGGCCTAGGCCTGTTGAAAAACAGCTGGATGATAAAGACCTATGAAAGAGAACTTCAAAATTATCCGGAGACTAACCAAGTCGTCTAGACTGCTTTCATGAGGTGAATATACAGAGCCTCACAAAGGGTAAAGGGGGTGAGGAGCTGCTGATCTTTCTCTCGAACAAGAACACTTTATGATGACAGAACTCCCAAAGACAGGTGTCCAGGGAAGTATGCACTTACTCTTGCCTTCTGAAGATCAAGTTTCTAAGACACGGATGCAGCTCAAAGGATATGTGGTCAAGGGATAAGCTCCCTTCCACAGAAGCATAGCAAAGGCTTTGTTTAGGGCCATAGCCCTTATCTGAATAATTGGAGCTAAATGCTTTCATAAGTAAAATAGTCATGATTTGGGGAAGGAAAAACAAAGCATGTATTTTATATTGGAACACTTGAAGTGGCTGTACCTGAGGTGTTACCTTAAAATCACACTAATACTTTCCAAGCCAAATGTTTGACTATGAATTATCTAATAATCAGAAATGTAAGTTTCTAGTGAGTTAAGGGTAGGCTTTACCTCTCTGGATTCATCAAGTTCTCAGTAGGTTTGGCTGCTAGATTTTATTATATAAAGAGGCTTGGCTTTCAGAGCTTTGGGATTTCAGAACTGCAGATGAAAGACAGTGGGCCTGTAGCATATCGATTTGTTAGGCATCATGGAAGACATTATTCGCCTTAGGAATAGAGAAATTCTAGAAGACTCTTAACCAAGGGTTTTAGTTCTGGTTGGAGACCTACTAAATCAGTTCATATTGGTTACTATAGACCAGGAAAAGGTGCTTTTAACAAGTTCCTTAGGGGATTTTGATTCACATCAAAATTTAAGAAGCCATGCTCTACAGGAAATTTCCCAAGTAAATTATGAAATTCCAATTTCTGTATACTTAAGACAATGTTGATTTTTAAAGACTTCTATTAACAGATAAATATACAAACTGTGCATCAAACAAGTTCATACTGGAGCTAGGGTAAAAAATGCCTTAGTTACTTTTCAATTATTGTGACAAAGCACCATGACCAAGGCAACTTATAAAAGGAAGAGTTTATTGGGACTTCAGTTTCAAAGCATGAGTCCATGGCCACGATGACAGGATAAATGACAGGCAGGCAGGTATGGCACTGGAGTACCACTGAGAACTTAAATCTTGAGACAACAGCCATAAGACAGAGAGAGAATCAATTGGGCGTGGTGTGGGGTTTTGAAATTTCAGAGCTTACCCACCAGTAACATACTTTCTCTAACAAGGACTTATCTCTGAATTGTTCCCAAACAATTCCACCAATTGGGGACCACAAATTCAATATATGAGTCTATAGGGGCAATTTTCCTTCAAAGCACCACAGAGAGATTCTGGTGTTTCCCTGTCTTCACTGTAAGACCTGTGGGTGATGGGTGCTTGAACACTCTTGAACTTGGACTTTTAGACTCTACATCAACTTCATTCAGCAGGAGTGATTTATTTAATTAAATAACTAACAGCTCTTCCTCCCAAAGAGCTGTTTCCACAGAAAACAAATGACTGCCTACATTATTGCCAGAACTTAAGAAGCCCCAATAGTTTATTAATTCTTTGAGAGTTTCAAACATACATAAAATGTAATGGCAGAACTTTTAATTTGACCAAATTTAGCTCACCACTGATTCTACTGCAGGGCTCCATTCAGAGACATAAAAATGTTAAATTTGCATTTATCTTTTAGCGCTTTTGGGGAAAAGGGAACTTAAATACAGAGACAACAGAGAAATGGAAGTTCTCAAAATTTTAAGATGCCTCACCATAGATCTTGATCATTTCTACAAGCAAGGTATTAACTAGGAGCAGGGTTAGTAAACAAGTGTGTTAGTACCAAAACAACCTGCATTTTGATTCTTAGCTCTTCCCTGATCTGATTTATCTTAGGCATGTTCACTAAACCTCTGTAAATCAGTTTTACCATGTATGATGATAAAGTTAATACCTACTTGAAGGACGTTGCTGTGTGGGTTCTTCTCCTCTCTGTGGAGTCATCTAGAATAACAAACATTTTTTTTTCAGGTTCTGCATCACAGAACTTGGGTCTGCTGCGCCTCTATCCCATAATACCATGCCCAAGGTATCTGTTTCTCACACAGGACTGTGCATAGCACTAGGACATAGACCTTGTCATTCTCTCTCATTTCTCTTCCTAATGTCTTTCCCTAGAAGAAGGGGGGTATAGTGAACTGTAGAAATGACAAACAAAGTGGACTTTGAGGTGTGCTAGTAATAACCAAACCATCAATAAAAATACCAATGTACATTATTTTTAAAGATTTTAACAATCTAAAGGGCTTATCACACATATTTTTAAGGATGATAAAATATATAATGTGCCCTTCTAAATTTTCTATGTCATATACTGAATTGATTCTCTTGAATTGCTTTTAAAAAATGTTATATATATTTGGATATTTTGTCTGTATGTATGTCTGGTGCCTTTTGAGGTCATAAGAGGATGTCAGATACCTTGGAATTGGAGCTACAGACAGTTATGAGGCACCGACTGTGGATGCTTGGAATCGAATCACATCTTCTATAAATAGCAAGTGTTCATAATCACTGAGCCATCCTTCCAGCAACTTCAGAATGCTTCTTAGATCTAGATCAAGAATTGACCAACTTCGACCTGGAAATTAAATTTGACCTGCAACCTATAAATAAAATTGTATTGATGTGTAGGCTGTGAGAGGTAATAAAAAACGAGTCTAGTATATTCCTGGCTCTTTGAATCTTCTTCATTGGGGATCTAGGTCCTCTTGGGTACTGCTAGGGAGTGTTAGATGGTTTTGCATCTTTTGGTTTTATAGCTTTCATCTAATTGATGTCCCAATGATGCTATTGTAGAACCTGGCCCATGTTGGGCTCTTCCTGCAAAAGTCTGGACTAGATTATGAGAGCTGAAGGTGAGAGTGAAACCCAAGGGAAGGAGCCACAAAGAGGGTGAAACTGTTAAAGCAGAGCTCACAGTCCTGGGACACACTGATCCTACCAGCTCAAGTGGTCAATCTGATGACCTGCTTGGACTGAGTGCTGTGCATAGGATATGGAGAGAAGGAGGTGCATTATGTTGATTTGCTCGACTATTGCTGGCTATCTGTCAGCAACTGGACATTTGGCTCCTCTACTTAAGAGGCATATCCTCATCTCTAATAGCAACAGAGTAGTGCCCTGTTATTTTCAATATTACACTTTTAGGGGAGAGCAGGGAAGAGTCAAGCCTGCTGATGTAGTCATTATCATGAGCCGACAACAGGGCAGAGCCACCATCGTGCCAAGCCTCTCATGCCGAGCTTGTTAATGGGTGTCATTTTGTTAGTCTTGCAGTAAGGAATCTTTAGGTCATTCACACTGTGAGAGGTGAGGAGGAAAAGCTAATTGAACAAGGTTGTCACCTTCCTGAAAGCATAGTCAAAGGCTTGCTGAGAGCTGAAGGATTGCAAATAAAAGGGAGGAGTTTTTGCTAAAGCCTTTTTCTCCTCTCCAGGTTTTTTTTCCTTTTCTTCATTCAACAGGGATTTCTGGAAATATTATCTAAGGGATGGAGAAAGAAGGATAAAGAGAGAAAAGCTACACGTCTTCTTTTTTCCCTCTTTCCTTTGAAAGCCGACAGACATGAAGGGTGTGGGGCTTGTGTGGAGTGGATGCGGAGTTTTGCAGCTCTGTGACATTACCAAGGGGAATCCAGGGCCAGAGGTGTGCAGGTGGGGCTGTCAATCAGAAGCAACATCAAGGGCTCTTACAAAAACAAAAGGGAAGAAAATGGATGTTTAATCAATAAAGTTGCTCTCTGCTTAACCTTTTGTGTTTTAAGCAACATTCACCGGAACCCAGCAACAGAGTCCAATATTTAACACATGAAAGATGCTTAGAAAGGTGAAGCCTTGGGGAGCAGCTGGGAAGTGAAGACGGGATGGAGGGTCAAGAAATGGAAAGAAAGAGACTTAGAGGAGAAGGAGGTCAAATGCATGGTGAATGGCTGGAGGCTTTCTGAGGGCTGCTTGAGAAATGGAGGAGACAGCCAGGAGTTAGCTGCTTGGGTGCCGGGTCCCTGGTTAGCCTCGTCGACATGCCCTCTGCTTTCGTTTACCTGTAGAAGATAGAGCTGACAAAGCAAGTGGAAGAAGCAGCCGCAGCTGGCTCACCTCAGTTAGACCTCTGTTCTCACAGCACCTGATCATCTCGCTGTGACCTCTCTCAGTGAAGATGTGTAGTTCAGAAAGGCTCGAGGGCAGCAGGAAGCTATGATAGAGAAAACCTCTGGGCAGAGCCTTTGGCCCCTTGGTAACACCCAAGGTAGCCTTCTCATAATTTCCTATCTGTGCTGTCAGCCTGCCCCGCACTCTGGCCCATCCTCCCCTGTCATTCTGTAACTAATACAAAGTTTGAAAATGTAAAATGTATAGAAAATTGTGAAGAAACAAATAACAACCCACACGTTACCTACCACGTTCTTGCCTACTCCAGCTCTTTGTCTTTGTCTTTCTCAATCTTATTTTTCATTTTTTTCCATTTCTTGTCATGTGTCAGGAGCTGTTTTAGAAGCTAAAACATGGCCGCCATTTGGAAGGAAGACCTGTAGGAAAGTGGCTATATCATTTTGTTCCAATGCATGCATACATATTATGTTTATTTTCATAATAACTTTATTTAATTTGCTTAAGCAACTTCCTAACATAAAGTGAAACTTAGCTTCTCTCTTTTCCCCCCATGTTCCTTCACTACTTAACTTCTCATTCCAGAGCCAACCTCTGATAAAAATTTCTCATTTCCCTTTTCTTCCTGACTTCCTAAATGTATATGCATATATTAAAAGCATGTGCACATGTAAATACACATGTACATATTACACATCTTGCCATATTTCTTATTTTGCAGGCTTCACATTTTACTTTGTATAGTAAGAGAACATTTGTAAGTGTCTAAGAAATGCCTCCTTACCACTGGCTGCATAGCATTTAATTATATGATTAATAGTATTAAATCATAAAAATTTTTTAAAAAGTGTGTTTTTCAAGTATCTCCTTGATGCTTAAACTTTCTGGTGTAAATTATTGAGTTACCTAATCATACGTGTTACTTCACAAGACATCATCTACCCTGCTCCTTGGGAGGTCCTTT
>NW_022196900.1:14952573-14954883 GCF_008632895.1 Mastomys coucha
TCTTTTTTCTTTTTAAACTCTGGTGCCTCTATGATTTTGTTGCTTCTAAATAATGCTTAGCATATGATAATCTGCCCTCTGAACGTTTTAATTCACTGTTCCTGCAGTGACTGACAGCTAGATTGCTTCCAACAGTTGCTATAAAAACAGCTCAATGTACTATTCTTCAGTATGCTTCCTTCCTTCCTTGCGAGATACAAACCCAGGAGTGGAGTAGTTGCCAGGGAAGGAGTATGTATGTCCATCCGATTAAAGTGCTGCTGGATGGCACACTGGAGTGGCTGGGCTTGTGTGTGTTTCCAGATCTATTGGAGGTGTCTTGGATCACCATGCCTGTTCCAGTACTCAGCAGCGGCCTGGCTCCCGTGTCGGTCCCAGTACTGGTTCAAGCCTGCTTTCTAGGGGTCCTTGCTCTGACTCGCATGCAGACCTACTTCCTTGATAGTTTAAGTTGCATTTTTATTAGTATAAATTTATTTGGGGCAATTTATGTAAATGTTGGTGTCTGCTACACTTCTGAAGTTATTGGTAACTCCTCTTTCTGTCTCTTTTTCCTAGATAGCCAATTCTTTTATTACTGATTTTCGAAATCTTAACTATCTAATCTATTCATTTTAGGTAATAGTTGCTCAATGTCTTTTAGAAAATAAAACACTTGGTTCTAGCTGTGATCTGTCTGGTAACATTGTCAAAGCTATCTATAATTTTTATGTAATATATTTTTTTGCCTTATGAATTAAATTCTTGATTTTTTTTTTAAAAAAAAGTCTTTCTCTCCCTTGGCTCTCTATGTTCCCAGGTACTACGTTCTGATCTTTCTTTTTTTTTTAAAACTTTTATTGCATTATGATGAGAAAAGTTACATGATTTCAATTTATCTGAATTTGTTAACATTTAAAAACATATTTTAAGTAAATAGAATTAAATCACATTCTTGTTTCCCTTTTGTATCCCCCTTCAATACTTACAATATCTTTTTTGTCATATTCTTTAAAATTTATAAAATATTATAACAATAAAATGAGTATTATAAAAGTTATTTGATATAAAACAACAATCAATTTAACAGTCTTATGTAGATGTTTGTTTACAGCAATAGTGAAAATACATTTTTCTCAATATAAATTTTAAATAACTCCAAACATATTAACTGTATACTTCAAAATAATACATCACTACTAGTATTTTCTTAAATGAACATAAATATATAAATTCTTTTTGTTTGTTTTGTATTTAGTAGAGTTTAAAATCTTGGCTCTTACTGTGGTACAAGCCCAAACTAAGAACAATTTTTAGATATTGGATTTCATTGTATTAAGGCTGTACTTCAATGACCCTCACATCACCATTTTACCTCCATCAAAGCTAAGCTGAGAGTTGATAGTTCTGCTGTGCCAAGAAATGAATTGTAGGCTCAATTTTTGGATACAGACTTCCTGTTATGGTCAAAGCTATTTGACTTGAGCGAGTGACTTTATTCTCAGCCCACAGAGAACAGGTTACATTCATTTAAGAAATGGTGTAGGTATTAAGATGGTCTATCCATAAAGTCTTTCATCAACTGTTTCAATGACAATAGTTCTGCTTGAAGGGTGGCACAGACATTAGGTAAGGGTAAGAATTTGGTTCATTAGCTGTGATAATTTGGAAAAGCATTCATCTTAGAGAAAGAGTAACTTATAAAGTCTTCTTCTTCAAACTTGATACAAGAGTTACAAATGTCAAGCAAAGCATTCAGTCTCACTCTTTGTTGTTCTCTTACAAGCCACCTCCCTAGTTAATTGTCTATGTTTCTTTTGGGTATATAAATACTTTTGAAATATATAAGCTGTTCTGAAAACTATAGTGTAGTGTAAAAACATGAAATAAACACTACTACTAATAGAGAGGCTGAGATACGAGAAGCAAAATTTCAAGACCCTTATGTTGTACACAGCAAGACATTGTCACAAACAAGCTGAAAGTATATATAGATTGTACAATATTGGACCTATTTCTCCAGTTACCAAATTAGGGAGACTATTGGATGACAATCAACAAATTTCTCATTCCTCATATTATTGTATTTCAATCACTTAGGATATGTTGGTAATATTAATTTTCATATTAAGATATTAAGAAAAGGTAATTGTCACTTCCTGTTATTTTTGTTGTAAGAGATGGAATTAGAGTTGTGTGGATTTGTTGAAAGATTACTTTCTTGCTTCTTCTAGGGTGTAGTTTTGCTCCTTATGTTAAAGTGTTCCATCTATTATCCTTTGTAGGGTTGGATTTGTGGAAAGATACTGTGTAAATTTTGTTTTGTCATGG
>NW_022196900.1:14955362-14966487 GCF_008632895.1 Mastomys coucha
TCAATGTTTTCTAAGGTGTCTTCTGCCCCTGAGATTCTCTCTTCTATCTCTTGTATTCTGTTGGTGGTTTTTGCATCTATGCTGATCTTCCCTTTTATGTCTAATTCATTTCTAACCAATATTTTATCATGTATACAGTAGAAACCGAATTTACATTTTTCTTTATATATGAGGTTATTTCCTATACTGTATTAATCTTTTATTGCTGCTATAAAAACTCCACATATGAAGTAATTTATAAAGAGCATTAGTTTATGAGTCACTGTTATAGTGACTGGCTTGCTCAAGATCAAGATGTCAACAGGCTTGGTGTCTGCCCAGGACCTGATCTCTGTTTATGTGATGGGGCCTTGATTGCTATGTTCTCCAGATGTCACAGAACTAGTGTCCTCAAGTGGCAGAGGACATAAGGGCAAAAGGTGGGACATCCAGCGGGGACAAGAACACTCTCCTCTAGTTGTTTTTATAAAAGAACTAATCCCTTTGTGAGGGCTTTACTCTCATATCATTACAGTTTCCAAAGTCCCAAATGTTATTTTATTGTTTGAGCATTAAGTACCAATATAGATATTCTGGAGAGACACATACATTCACATCATAAGCAAAAATAAACTGTAAAGACCCTAACAATTTAAGAGTTGATTTAATTACTTTAATTACTGCAATGGCGTTGTAGCCAAGCACAATATCTAAATACAATTCTTTATTCTTTACTCAAGTTGTCAAGACTGTCATTGTTAATCATAAGCATCTTTTCTTCCTTATGAATTTCAGAAATTGACCTCTATACAGACCCAACTACAAGATTGTTTGGGTTTAAAATTTGAAGTTGATTTTAGAGGAAATTGGTATCTTTCTATTATAAAGTACTATTATCCAAAACTATAGAAGATCTTTAGATCGTCTTTATGTTATTGTATGCCCCTGAAAACACAAATGAAATGCTCACATTGCAAGCATGTGTACAATGAAACTAGTTCTATAATAATTATCAAATAGTATGTTTCATTAAATTTTCTATTTGATAATTTTTGGAGAAAGAAAAATGATCTTTTAATATGATTCCCTTGTGTTAGAACTTCATTGAATCCTTATTCCAATAGCTTGATGGTAGTTATTTTATTTCTGTGTAGATTAATATAGCCCCCTTTTTTACTTTTTATTCAAAATATGTTTTTCCATACATAATATATTCTGATTATGATTTTTCCCTCCCTCTACTATTCCCCATTCCTGCCCACCTCCATCCAATCTGGATCTACTCCTTTCTGTCTTTCATTAAAAACCAGACAGAAGCTGGGCAGTGGTGGCGCACGCCTTTGATCCCAGCACTTGGGAGGCAGAGGCAGGCGATTTCTGAGTTTGAGGCCAGCCTGGTCTACAGAGTGAGTTCCAGGACAGCCAGTGCTACACAGAGAAACCCTGTCTCGAAATCAAAAAAAAAAAAAAAAACCCAGATAGTTAGGGATTCAGTTCAGTGATAGAGGAGTTCGCAGGTCTGTTAGAAAACAAAAACAAACAAACAAACAAAAAGCGAAACAAAACAAACCTCCAAGACTTAAATGACAAAAACAAAGAAACTCCTAGAGGAATATATGATATGGTATGATATGGTATGATATGATATGATATGATATGATAAAATAAAAACTAACACTTTGGTATTAGGCAAAACAAGCAGAAGGAAAATAACCCAGGAGAGAGGACAATAGAGTCTCACTCATTCACACACTCATGAATCCCATAAAAACACTAAACTGGAAGTCATAACATACATGCAAAGGACCTATAAAGCAAAAAGAAAGAAGAAACAAATATATCAAATGAAATTGAAACTAAAATAAAAATAAGATAACATTAAAAATACAATAAAAGGAAGAGCCCTGGCCTGCTTGGACCCTCCATGTGCTGTTGACTTTGTTTTGCGTTGGCCATCTGCTGGTAGGCATGCAACCTACTCTTAAGAGTTGTTCGTTTCCTCAGTGAGACTTTGGAGAAAACTAAATTTTCCCTTTGCAGATGGTTATCAACTGGAGAATGCTTCTGAGTTAGGGATGGAGACATGTGTCCACTTTTTAAAGCTCTAGGACCCCACCTGGTGCAGATCCACATAAGCCCTGTGCATGCAGTTTCACTTTATGAGTTCACATGTGTGTAGATCATATTGACTCTAAGGACCTTGTTTTCTTGCTCTCCATCCTCCTGGCTGTTACATTTTTTCTGGCTTCTTGAGGGTCCCTGAGTCCTGAGGAGAGGTATTTGATGGAAACATTCTATGTAGAGCTTAGTCTTCCAAAGTCTCACACTCTCTGCATAATGTCTCGCTCTAAGCCCTGTATTTGTTCCCCTCTGCTGCAACAGGAAGCTTATCAGATGATGGATAAGCAAGGTACTGTTCTATGAGTACAGCAGAATGTCATTTTATTGGTACATTAAATATATATTTTTTAGAACAGTAGTATTAATAGTATTTTCCTTTTTTTTTTTTTTTTTTTTTTCTCTACGTCCCTGGGGTATCTAGTGTCACATTCTTGGTCACTGAAACAGTCAGGTATGGGGTTCATCTTATGGAATGGACCTTAAGTCAAATAAGACATTGGTTGGTTTACTCCCACAAACTTTGTGCCACCATCACCCTAGCATATCTTGTAGTCAAGTCACCATTGTAGATCAAAAGGTTTGCGATTGGCCTGGTATTTGCCTTTCTCCTTTGGGAGTGTGTAGAGTACCTACCTTCCTGAACCAAAGATGTTGGCTTGAAAAGGTGAAGACTCTGTATAGGCACCAGCTCGCTTACTTCTCCACGTCCAATGAGTTGTGTAGAAGTCTTCAGCAATAGGGCCTTGTCATCAGTTTGTGAAGAATAAACTAGTCTTTAGAACAGCCTGGGTTGTTTGGTGGTTCTTATGGGATCCCTTTAGTCAACAATTCAATTAGTTGTAACCAAATGCAGCATTGGAAGCTTTATTTGGTGTTGAGGGATGTCCAGTTGGGCTCTCTTTCCCCCATCATTGGTTTATCTTAGGAAGCATCTACTGTATTAAATTTCCATACTACCCCTTTAATGGCCTTTAGTTTTAGCCATCTCTCTCCATATTCCCTTCCTCATTCCCCTCTTGTGTCTCCCCTTGATCCTCGAATTCTAGTCTCCTTCCTCCAATACATTAATGATTCTATTTCTCTTTCCTGAGAAGATCTATCATCCTCCCCCAACCCCAGACCAAGTTCCTTACTTTATGCTTACTTAACCTCTTTGGTTCTATAGATTGTGTCTTGGTTGTCACTGACATAACAGCAAATATCAATCTATATGTGAATACATACTATATTTGTCTTTCTGGGCCAGGATTACCTCAATATCTTAGTCAGGGTTTTTATTCTTGCACAAACATCATGACCAAGAAGCAAGTTGGGGAGGAAAGGGTTTGTTCAGCTTACTTTCCATGTTGCTGTTCATCACCCAAAGCAGTCAGGACTGGAACTCAAGCAGGTCAGGAAGCAGGAGCTGATGCAGAGGCCATGGAGAGATGTTCCTTACTGGCTTGCTTCCTCCGGCTTGCTCAGCTTGCTTTCTTATAGAACCCAAGACTCCCAGCCCAGGGATGGTACCACTTACAAGGGGCCCTCCCCACTTGATCACTAATTGAGAAAATGCCTTACAGCTGGATCTCATGGAGGCATTTTTCTCAACTGAAGCTCCTTTCTCTGTGATAACTCCAGCCTGTGTCAAGTTGACATACAAACCAGCCAGTACAGTTGATCCCCTTGTCAACTTGACACACAAACACATCTCTATTAAGCCTCAACCCCTACTTTCTTAGTCATCCCCAAGATCTAAGTAACTTTAAAAGTCTCACTCTTTGCAATTTCTTACATATTAAAATTTTAATCCTTTTAAAATGTCCAATCTCTTTTAAAATCTAAAGTCTTTTTTTTTTTTTTTTTTTAACAATTTAAAGTCTCTTAACCGTGGGCTCCACTAAAATACTTTCTTCCTTCAAGAGGGGAAAATATCAGAGCACAGTCACAATCAAAAGCAAAAATCAAACTCCAACCGTCCAATGTCTGGGATCCAACTCACGACCTTCTGGGCTCCTCCAAGGGCTTGGGTCAATTCTCCACCTCTGCCCTTTGTAGTACACACCTTGTCTTCTACGCTCCAACTGCCTGTACTCCACTGCTGCTGCTGTTCTTTGTGGTCATTTCATGGTACTGGCTCCTTTCTCTGTGATAACTCCAGCCTGTGTCAAGTTGACATACAAAACCAGCCAGCACACTCAGTGTGTGTGTGTGTGTGTGTGTGTGTGTGTGTTTCTAGTTCCATCCTGCAAATTCCATGATTTCATCTTTTTCAATGGCTGGATAATATTCCATTCCACTGGCAATATTCCAAATGTGCCATATTTTCTTTATTCATTCATCTGTTGAGGGAATATATGCTGTTTCCAATTCTGGGTATTATGAATGGAGCAACAATAAATGTGGTTGAGCAAGTGTCTCTTTGGTAGGGTGAACCATCCTTTGGGTATGTGCCCAAGAGTGGTATATTGAGTCTTGAGGTAGATTGATTTACAGCTTACTGTGGAAGCATTACACTAATTTCCACAGTGGCTGTGAACTTTTGCACCACTACCAACAAAGGATGGGTGTTCTTCTTAGTTTACATAATCACTAGCAATAGGCTACCATTTGTTTGTTTGTTTTTTTTTTTTTGATCTCTGCTATTCTTATGGGTGTAAAATAAAATCACAAAGTATATTGATTGTAGTTTTTCTGAATGCAAAGGATGCTGAATATATCATTAAGTGTTTCTCAACCATTTGAATTTCTTCTTTTTGAAAATTCTGTTTAGATCTGTTTCCATTTTAAGTTGAGTTATTTGCTTTCTTGATATACAGTTTCTTTCAGTTTTTAAAAATATATATTTTGGATATTAGTTCTCTATCCAATGTGTAATTGGTAAAAAAAAAAAAAAAAACAAAAAAAATCCCTTTTTCTATTCTGTAAGCTCCTACTTTCTCTGAATCACAGTGTCTTTTGCTATGCATAAGCTTTTCAGTTTCACGAGGTTCCATTTACTAATTGTTGATTTTAGTGCCTGTCCTGTTGGCATTCTCTTCAGAAAGTCTTTCCTGTGCAAATGAGCTCAAGGCTATTTCCTGCTTTCTCTTCTATCAGGTTCAGTGTATTTGGTTTTATGTTGAGGTCTTCGATGCATTTGGACTTGAATTTTGTGCATTGTGATAAGTATAGATTTATTTGAATTCTTCTGCATACAGTCTTCCAGTTTGACTAGTACAACTTCTGGAAGATGCTGCCTTTTTCCCACTGTGTGTTTCTGGCATCTTTATTAAAACCCAGGTGTTCATAGGTGTGTGGTTTTATGTCTACATCTTCAATTCAATTCTATTGATCAATGTGTCTTTTTTTGTGCCCAATATCATGCATTTCATTATCATAGCTCTGTAGCACAACTTGAAATCTGGGATAGTGATATCTTCTACAGTTATTTTATTATTGAGGATTGTTTTAGCCATTCTAGATGTTTTGTGTTTCCATGTGAATGTGAAAATTGTTCTTGGAAAGTGTGTGAAGAATTGTGTTAAAATTGTGATGGGAATTGCATTGGATTTGTATATTGTCTTTGGTATGGTAGCTGCTCTTTGCTATATTAACTCTACTGATTCATGCGCATGGGAAATCTTACCATCTTCTAATATTTTCTTCAATTCTTTCACTAATGTCTTAAAGTTTTCTTACAGAAGTCTTTCAGTTGCTTGGTTAGACTTACTCCAAGATATTTATACTTTTTGAAGATATTGTCAAGAGTGAAGTTTTCATAATGTCTTTCTCAGTCCATTTGCCCTTTGTATATAGGAGGGCTATTGATTTCATGACTTAATTTTGCATCCAGCTACTTTGTAGAAGTTTCCTGGTGGGATTTTTTAGAGTCACTTAGATATATTATTATGTCATCTGCAAATAAAAACTTTCTGAATTCTTTCTTTCCAATTTGCACCCCTTTGACTTTCTTCAGTTGTTTTATTGCTCTAGCAAAGGTTATAAGTGTTATACTGAATAACTATGGAGAGAGTGGACAACATTATTTTGTTCCTGATTTTAGTGGAATTGTTTTAACATTATCTCCATTTAAGTTGATATTAGCTATGGGTTTGCTACAAACTCTTTGTTATGTTGATGTATGTCCCCTGCATGACTGATCTGTCCACAACATTTATTTTATTTTTATTAAATGTTTTCTTTATTTACATGCCATACAATATCTCCTTTCCCAGTTTCCCCTCCAAAAAATAAAATAAAATAAAATAAAAAAACAAAAACAAAAACAAACCCCTGTTCCCTGCTCCCCGTGTTCACCACCCCACCCTCTGCTGCTTACTGGCCCTGGCATTCCCCTACACTGGGTCATAAACCTTCACAGGGCCAAGGGCCTCTCCTTCCATTGATGACCGACTTGGCCATCCTCTGCTATCCATATGCTGCTGGAGCCATTAGTCTTACCATGTGTACTCTTTGGTTGGTGGTTTAGTTCCTGGGAGCTCTGAGGGTACTAGTTAGTTCATATTGTTGTTTGTCCTAAGGGGCTGCAAATCCTTCAGCTCCTTGGGTCCTTTCTCTGGCTCCTCCATTGGGGACCCTGAACTCAGTCCAATGGATGGCTGTGAGCCTCTACTTCTATATTAGTCGGGTACTGTCAGAGCCTCTCAGGAGACAGCTATATCAGGCTCCTGTCAGCCAGCACTTGCCAGCATCCACAATAGTGTGTGGATTTGATGATTGAATATGGGAAGGATTCCCAGGTGAAGCAGTCTCTGGATTGTCCTTCCTTCAGTCTCTGCTACATAGTTAGTCTCTACAACTCCTTCCCCTTTTAAGAAGGAATGAAGTATCCACACTTTGGTCTTCCTTTATCTTGAGTTTCTTGTGGTTTGTGGATTGTACTTTGTATATTCCGATCTTCTGGGCTAATATCCACTTATCAGAGAATACATACCATGTGTGTTCTTTTGTGATTGGGTTACTTCACTCAGGATGATATTCTCCAGATCCATCCATTTCTCTAAGAATTTCATAACTTCATTGTTTTTAATAACTGAGTAGTACTCCATTGTGTAGATACACCACATTTTCTGTATCCATTCCTCTGTTGAGAGACATCTGGGTTATTTCCAGTTTCTGGCTATTATAAATAAGGCTGCTATGAACATAGTGGAGCATGTGTCCTTATTACATGTTGGAACATCTTCTGGGTATATAGCCAGGAGTGGTATAGCTGGGTCCTCTGGTAGTACTATGTCCAGTTTCCTGAGGAACCCCCAAACTGATTTCCAGAGTGGTTGTACCAGCTTGCAATCCCACCAGCAATCCCACTAAAATCAGGGACTAGACAAGGCTGCCCACTCTCTCCCTACCTATTCAATATTGTACTTGAAGTCCTAGCCAGAGCAATTAGACAACAAAAGGAGATCAAAGGGATACGAATTGGAAAGGAAGAAGTCAAATTATCACTATTTGCTGATGATATGATAGTATACTTAAGTGACTCCAAAAATTCCACCAGAGAGCTCCTAAACCTGATAAACAACTTCAGCAAAGTAGCTGGATATAAAATTAACTCAAGAAAATCAATGGCCTTCCTCTACACAAAACAGGCTGAGAAAGAAATTAGGGAAACAACACCTTTCACAATAGTCACAAATAATATAAAATACGTGGGTGTGACTCTAACTAAGCAAGTAAAAGATCTTTTTGACAAAAATTTCAAATTTCTGAAGAAGAAAATTGAAGATCTCAGAAGATGGAAAGATCTCCCATGCTTGTGGATTGGCAGGGTTGATATAGTAAAAATGTCCATCTTGCCGAAAGCAATCTACAGATTCAATGCAATCCCCATCAAAATTCCAACTCAATTCTTCACTGACTTAGATAGAGTAATTTGCAAATTCATCTGGAATAACAAAAAAACCCAGGACACCCAAAACTATTCTCAACAATAAAGGAACCTCTGGTGGTATCACCATCTCTGACCTTAAGCTGTACTACAGAGCAATTGTGATAAAAACTGCATGATATTGGTACAATGACAGGCAGGTGGATCAATGGATTGAAGATCCAGAAATGATCCCACAAACCTATGGCCACTTGATCTTTGACAAAGGAACTAAAACCATCCAGTGGGAAAAAAAGACAGCATTTTCAACAAATGGTGCTGGCTCAACTGGCAGCATGTAGAAGAATGCAAATCGATCCATTCCTATCTCCTTGTACAAAGCTCAAGTCCAAGTGGATCAAGGACCTCCATATAAAACCAGATACACTGAAACTAATAGAAAAGAAAGTGGGGAAGAGCCTTGAACACATAGGCACAGGGGAAAATTTCCTGAACAGAACACCAATAGCTTATACTCTAAGATCAAGAATTGACAAATGGGGCCTCATAAAGTTGCAAAGCTTCTGTAAGGCAAAAGACACTATCAATAGGACAAAATGGCAACCAACAAGTTGGGAAAAGATCTTTACCAATCCTATATCTGATAGAGGGCTAATATCCAAATGTATCCAAAGAAATCAAGAAGTTAGACTCCAGAGGACCAAATAACCCTATTAAAAAATGGGGTACAGAGCTAAACAAAGAATTCTCAACTGATGAATACCGAAAGGCTGAAAAGCACCTAAAGAAATGTTCAACATTGTTAGTCATCAGGGAAATGCAAATCAAAACAACCCTGGGATTCCACCTCATACTAGTCAGAATGGCTAGGATAAAAAACTCAGGTGACAGCAGATGCTAGTGAGGTTGTGGAGAGAGAGGAACACTCTTTCTACAACATTTATCATGAAAGTCTCTTGAATGTTGTCAAAGGCCTTTTCTGCATCTAATGAGATGATTATGTGCTTTTTATCCCTTTCAGTTTGTTTGCATGGTAGGTTACGTTCATTGATTTTCATATACTGAACCATCCCTGCATCTCTGTGATGAAGCCTACTTGATCATGGTGGATTTTTTTGATGTGGTCTTGGATTAAGTTTGCAAGTATTTTATTAAGTATTTTTCCTCTATGTCCTTAAGGAAAATTGGTCTGTAATTTTTTTTCTCAAATGGCCATTTTTTTTCCCTAAAGTTTTATGTTATGTATATGAGCACACTGTAACCATCTTCAGACACACCAAGAAGAGAACTTTGGATTCCATTATAGAAGGATGTGAGCTACCACGTTGTTGCTGGGAATTGAACTCAGGACTTCTTCAGTGCTCTTAACTGCCAAGTCATCTCTCCAGCCTCTGGTCTGCCATTCTTTTTCTTTGTTGGGTCATCTTCTGGTTTGTGTATCAGGGTAACTGTGGCCTTGTGAAACACATTGGAAATGTTCCTTCTGTTTTTATCTTCTAGAGTAATCTTATTCAGGAGTAGTGGCATTAACTCTTCTCTGAAAAGACTGGTAGAATTTTGTGCTAAAACCACCTGACCCTGGGCTACTTTTTGATTTTGATTTAACTGTGATAAACGGTATCTATAAAGAAAATTATCTTTTTTTAAAAAAAAAATTCCAGTTTAGTGGAGTACAGATTTTTAAAGTATGTCCTTAAGTTTCTCTGGATCTTCTTGCTATCAGTTGTTATGAACCTCTTTTCATTTTTAATTTTGCTAATTTGGATCTTCTCTATGTATCTATTTATTAATTTGTATTAGAGTTTGTCATCTTTTGATTGTCTCCAGAAACTCTCTGTTTCATTGGTTCTTTGTATTTATTTTGTTTCTATTTTATTGATTTTAGCCCTCAGCTTGATTATTTCTAGCCAGCCTCTCCTTTCAGGCCTGATTGCTTCTTTTCGTTCTAAAGCTTCCAGGTGTGCTGCTGAGTTACTCTTTTGAAATTTCTCAAGCTTTTTTCATGTAGGTCCTTAGTGCTATGAACTTTCCTCTTAGAACCCCTTTCATTGCGCCTTATATTTGGGTATCTTGCGGATTCTTTTCAAATGTCCTGTCCTGACTTTTTAAATTTTCAGTAGTGAGTTGTTTAGTTTCATAGGTTTGTAAGCTTTCTGTTATTGTTAGTATACAGTGTTAGTCTCACAGGAAAGATGTGATTGGTGAAGCTCTGCAGGTAGCCTACCTTCTTCCATGGCTAGAGTAAGCTGTTGGCTGTCAGGGAGTACCTGCTGGATTTGGGGCTGCAATAAAGCAATGAATAGTGAGAAGGAGAAGATGTTTGATCTACTGAAGTTGGATGCAGAATGAGGAGGGAGGATGCAACAGGTAGTGTGCTCCAGAGCTGGGGGTCACATTGGGGGGTTTGGGGAGCAGAGGGAGAGGTGAAGGTCTGCAGATAGTTTGTCTGCCTCCTTGGCAGGAGTGCCAGTCTGGGGAATAGACAGACATTGGACTTAGTTAGGGACTGTAATCACCAATGCAGTCTGAAGGGAAGATATTAGTGATTCACTGGAGATGGCTGGTGACAGGGGAGAGAAAGTGGCCAAACAAATAGACTGCTGTAGGATTGGATTTGGAAGAATGAAGAAAGAGGGGAAGATCTTCAGTTAGCCTACCTGCTTTGCTGGCCAGTGGCATCATGGTATTTTTAACTGTTGACTTTCCTTCTTTCCATCTTAAGTATCTTTTCGTATTCTTTGGACATAACCCATAGTATTGTGATAAAAAGTAGAAACCGGTCTGCCCTGTTTCTACTCTTAATTTTTTTTTCTCTATTGAGAACATGTATAGTATGTTTTCAGATGAAGCATTTTCCATGTTAAAGAAGTTCTTTTTAGTTTTGGTGTTACAGTGATAAATCTTGTTCTTTGATGCATGAAAGGCCTTTCTTACTTAGTGCTGTATTGCCCTGCACTATTCTATTTTATGTATATAGGCATTTTGCCTGTAGGTATATTGTGCACAATTTGTATGGAGGTCAGAAGAAGGATCAGATCTCTTAGAGTTGGAGTTACAGATGGTTGTGAGCCACCGTGTGGCTGCTGGTAATCCATCCTGGGTCCTCTGTGAGACCAGCAAGTGCTCTTACGTGCTGAACCATGCACGACTCTACCTTGTCCTTCCTTCCTTTCTTTCTTTCTTCCTTCCTTCCTTCCTTCCTTCCTCCCTCCC
>NW_022196900.1:14966497-14998907 GCF_008632895.1 Mastomys coucha
TTTTTCTTCTAGTGGAGCCAGCTTTGAAACTGGAATTAAACTTGTCTGGTCATGATGCTGTATTTTGTTTGATATACTATCAAATGATTAGCTACTGTCCCTATATCCAAGGAATAATTTGGTCCTCTATTTTGTTGTTGGAAGAATGAAACAAGGCTTATGAGTACAGAGTTTTGGAACTAGATCCTCTGGAGTTGAATTGCAGCTTGGCTGCATATTTGTTGTATGACCTGAGGAAATAATTTTCTGACTTCATTCTTTTTTATCTATAACATTCAATTAGTCTGAGTGATACCTAAGTTACATCTTATCATGAGGAATAAATAAGATAAACAGTAGTGAACACTTATAATAATACTTGGTATTCAGTAAGTGTTATTTATGACACCATGTTTATTTTGCTTGGCAACTTATATCACATTACACTAGTTTTTTAGACTAGTTTAGTTTTCCTGACTTAATCTACTTTGTGGGAACAGTGTGTAAGAAATTATCTATCCCTTAAAATTTGGTAAGAAGTAACAGTAACATTTTATGAAGAAATTCTTTTGAGCTTGTAATTTTTATCTTTTTTATGCTTATTGGCAGAGTCAAGTGTTGTAATTTCTTTTCTATTGCTACAACAAACACCATCACCTAAGGTAACCAAGGGCAGGAAAGGGTTTATTTATTTCAGCCAATGGGCATCAGTCCATCATTGAAAAAATTCAGGGAAGGAATTCAATATAGAATTTACTCAACAGCAAAATAAGCACAGCAGAGACCACTGAAGAGCTCTGCTTCCCTCCTGGGTCTTCAGTTGCTCAGGCTCTTGATCAGCTTGTTAGCCATCCTGACTTCCTGCCTAGGTAATGGTACTTCCCATAGTGATCTGGGCCCGCCTCTATCAAATAACAATCAAGATAACCCTTCTCAGGCATGTCTACTGTCCAGCATGATAAAGATGATTTCTCAGTCAGGGCTCTTTTTTTTTTTTTTTTTTTTTCAGATGACTCTAGGCTATATCAATTTGGTAATTAATGTTTGATGTTGAGTTTACTACTACTTGCATCAATTTTGTCATCTCATGATTAATTTTACAGAAATATACTCTTTATATCTGTATCTAAAATTGCTTCTGGGATAGTTAATTATAATATTTTCTAGTTTTTTGAAGATGTTTTTATTGACTGTAGTTATTTATTATTTTAATTTTATATTTGGATATTTATATTCATTTTACTTTGATCTGTGTTGCTAAAATCTCTACTTCTCTTTTTAAAGAAAAAAGAAACCAAAACCAAAAAAGTGCTTTTATGAAATAAATTTATTTGTATATAAAGAAATAGGAATTTTTTTTTTGGTGGGGGAAATTTTCACAGATTTTTATAGTTAAAATTTAGTCTATCAAACATTTACATTAATAGCTTTGTTTTCTTATGTGTATTTTTTATTTATGTTCTTATTTACTAGTTGTCTCTTGAAACCTGTGGTTTTTGTTGCTTTGTTTTAACTCCTCAAGTCAAAAACTTAACTTTTGTACATGTGCTTTTGCTATTGATAAAATACATTTCAGAAATTACATTTCCATACTTCTTTGGCTCTGTAAGTAAATATTGATATATTAAATTTTACTATCAACTACTTTTAAGTAGTTTCTTATTTTTCTTCTAATCATTTGAGTTCAAAGACTATTTAGTACCATGCTGTTTGCTGTTTAGATTGATGAGTTGTTTAAGTAAAGACTGTTTTATAATCAAAACACTATTCATATTTAGAACATTTGCTATATATTTTATATACCCAAAGTATGAACAATTCCAAGGAGCACAAACCAAAGAGCCATAAGGGTGAAGTAAGATGTCACTATTATCACTACTATTATGACCACTGGAAAATACCTTCATGATTGACTTTGGCAATAGTTAAATTCTAGGTTTAAATATTTTATCTCTTACTGTTATCAAAACAATGTTTAGTAAGAATCCTCATGGAGTTTTAGCATTTAAACATGCAACACACTGATGTAGATTTTAAGCCGTGAGCTAATACTCCACGTTGGAGTCATATACTTACTTGTTTTAGTGTAACATATCACACAAAAGTGTTCCACTGCTAGAGAATCTACTCATTAAGGAGGAAAAATGGTATCTACTGCCACACCTCCATACACTTCGGAGGGGACAACCTTCAGTCTGGCTCAGCATTGCCAAGCTGTACTTGCATTCTTGTGAAACTTCCAAGTCATGCTTGGGAGCTCATTTAGATAGATGAGTGGGAAGAACATTATTATTTGGCCCCAGTGGTGACAATATCCTTCATACTTAGACAGCAGTAACTCTTTTTCCCTGTACAAAAACTTGAGGTGGAAGGTTTTGATGATTTTGGCTGGTAGAGTCAGAGCTTCCACTGTGGAAGGCACATCGTCTGTCTTAGGAACACCTTTTGATGCAGGAGAGGTTATGGGGAAAGAGTTGCTAAGTTCTGTACCTGGCAGAACCTTTACATTAACAGGTGTACAGAGAAGCCATTAGATCTCGAGAGCAAAAGGTTGGGTATTAACACTTCCTGGGAGTGGTGGTGCTTTCTTGTGTTTACTCTCGGGCATTGGTTCTGTCATCCCTAGCCTGTGCAGTTGCTTTGGCAAGACCCTCTCAGGCCTGACATCCTTGGGGGTAATTAAGTAAGGCAATTCCTACTTCTTTTCTCTATACCAGGGCAGCATATTGGGTCCAGAGGTACTGATTGTTCTTAATCATGGGCTGAAGGAACATTCCTTACACCTCTCAACCTCCTGCCTAGCCGAGGCTTGAATAATTGAGCCAAACGAAGAACTTCTTCCTCTAAGTTTTCCTCAAAAATATCATCTTAATATCGGCTTAAGATTCTGAAAATGGGCTTCAGAGAAATCACATTTATTTCACTACAGTATACCCACAATTTCCTTCGTAATTTAGTTTGGCCTGGGAATTTCTTACTTAAGTCCATTCTTAATGAAGTTACGAAATTAATTTAAAATAAAGGACATTCCCTTTAAATTCATGATAAGTCTTCAAGGAAAAATGGAAATAACTTCATAGAGGCTTTCTATGATCAGACTGAGAAGGTTTCCACCTTCATGGAAATGTTACAAAATCCTATTTCAATGCTTTCTTCTTAGCAAAAAGTATATTGGGTGGACTGGTAAATTTTATATTCACCATAATAGCTTTATAGATATACATACAGGAAGGTTATCTCCTGGCAAGAAACACATTCCTTACATTCCTTACTTTTTATTTTTTTATTTAAATCTATTGGATGTCTAAACTGCCTTTTGATCTATCCATTCTTGAAGGCAATTCATTAAAATCTCTCACATTTTTCACTATAATTATCAGAGTCTATGATACTTTGCAAATGTAAGTATCTTTTAGTAAAGCATTTGTTTCAGCTCTGTAGACACGCATACCGAAAGGCATCTACTGGAAAGAGATGGATTGCTTACTGTAGGTGAAAAACCAAACCTTTTTGAAACCTTGACCTTGTGTTTGACCTACCATCTGAAAGTGCAACAGTGGCTGCTGCTGTACAGCTTGGAACTCAATCCCTCTCAAAGGCTCTTGTGCTGAAGGCCTGGTACCCTGCTATCAGATCAATCAGTGAGAGGTGATCGGATCATGGAAGCTCTAAGTATTAATCCACCGATGGCATCATAGTTGAGTGGGAGGCATGTGCCCTGTGGGGATTGGGGCTGGGTTGGTGAAAGTGGAACTCTGAGGCTATGGCTTTCATTGGTTTATCTTGGCCATAGCTGCTTCCATTCTCTATCTTTTTGCTTCCTGGCTGTCGGGAGGTGAGCTGCTCTGTCTCAGCACGTACTTTCTACTGTGTCTATGTAGCTAGCTAACCATGGTCTGAAATCTCTGGAACTGGGAGCACAAACAAAGCTCTTATGAGTTATTTCTTAATCATTTTGTCACAGTGACAAGAAACTAACTCAAATGATAATTCTTGTCTACCCTTTTTCCTTTATGGCACTTCTCTCAATAGAACTGATTTTTATTTTATTTTATTTTTTTCAGACAGGGTTTTACTCTGTAGCATAGGCTGGCTTCAAGGTTTTTCAATCTATCTGGCTCAGGGCACCCTCCCAAGTGCTGGAGTTTCAGAGCTAAGTCATGATGCTTTTCTCAATAGGACTCCTGATGGTGCTTCCTTGCTATTGTTTCATTGATACCACGATTTTACCTCAAAAAGGTATAATGAATGGGCAATGATCCTCTCAAGAGAACACTGAGAGGAGGCAAGAGCAGAGAATAAAGGCCAGTTTCCAGTGTATCCTCTGCTCAACCTGAAGGATCTAGCCTAACACAGTATCCTTCCCTCTATTTCTTCTTCACTTAGTTTTCTATGGCTACAAGGTTTCTTGGGGGTCTCTCACAACATGTAGGTCTTCAGACACAAGCTTGTTAATATTCAGTTCCTCTATGACAGATTTTGGGACTGAAAGAGGGCCATTTTCTCAGGGTAGTTTTCTATTGCTTTTTGTTTTTTAAGCAAGATATACTTCTGAATATTTGATATCACTACATATTGAAACTCAGACTTATTTGCTGCTTATTTCAATGTTGTAATTAGCAGCTTTTCATTTTCTTTTGTCACCAATAGTCCAAATGAAACTATTTTAGCATCTATATAATACTCCCTCAGTTGTTCATTTCTTTGGTGTTGAACATTTAGATTGCTTCCATTTTTTTTTTCCACAAAGAAATGTTACATTGGAGTTGGAGATATATACCCCTCAATATTTGCTGACAACTTAAAGTAGATTGAATTTCTAAATGTGTGGCTTAATTACACCACTTACTTGATTATAAGGAGGCCATTTCCTATGGGGAATTATTATAAAAGGAAATTCTTTGTTAAACACAAATAAAATGATGGGGAGACCATGCTTCTGCATCATAAGACTGGTGAGGAATTATTAACAAAAACAATATCAATCTTTGTTTGAAGATAAATTAATGTCTTCTATGAAAGTCAAGATGACATAAGACAGTGTAATGGAAAGAGTTATTTAGGGAAGTTGAACTTTTCTGCATGAAAGTGTCAACATTAGGAGCTATTTTCCTCTATATTTGTTTTTTGCTGCTTCAGAGTACATCTTTAAATGATAGTTTGGAAGGCTTGGTACTGGAAGAGAGAGCAAATTGGGGAAAGGAAGATGTCATGAGTCTAGTGTCCCATGAAAAAGGTCCTGGTAGGCGATTCCCTCTGACAAGGTGTGCAGGTGCCTGGGACAATCATGTGTAGAGGAGTCCTTGGAAAATGAAAGGACTCTCTTATGATTATGGGGGTATCACTGCAAGCAAATTGGAGCTGACTTCGAAGTACTAAAGAGGAGGTCACTGTGACTCAGATAGAACTTGGGCAAATAGGATGTGACATGACCTAGTAGCAGAGTGTTTCATGCAGAAAAAGGCCTGGCAATCTAATTAAAGAAATAATGGAAGCCTGAGTTTTATTCCTGTATAAACGGATGCAGTGCTTTGGAAGATAGGGAACTTGGGGACATTTTGGATTATGAGACTTAAGCAAAGCAAGGAGACACTATTGTGTGCTTTAAAGTAGGAAATACAACAAGCTATGTTCTTTTTTCATGTGAGTTATCTCAACCAGAGTCAAATAATTATATCCTAAACTGTTCCATGGCCATCTTCCCTTTAGAATATGAAACTGACAAGGTCAGGAAAAAGTTTGTTTCATTTGCTGATCTTAAAAAAAAAAATCCTTCAGGTAGATGGGTCAATGGTTAGTGAATGTTTGTGAAATGAAGCAATGCAGTCAATGTGTGGTGATATTTTGATTGTTATTAAAAAGACACTCCACACATCAGCTCTCTTGTGAGGATATTAGAATCAGCAATAGCATCTTTTTCTATTTTTTTTATCTTCTCAATATGCTTTTCATAACATTTTCACTTGCAGGGCAACAGAACTAACTCTTGGTAAGACCTTTTTTGGTGGATCGTCTGTCTGTTCTTCGGAGTCTGCTTCTGCGGCTCTGTTCTTCCCAGTAACTGAGATTGATTGGTGAAGCTCTGCTAAAATGCCCAGATTTACCCACCAGAGAGCTAATTACAGACCCATTCAATGGCACTCCGCTGCCTTTAGGAGCTCCTTAGGATTGTCCTTTAGTTTACCAATGTGAAAATTTATGTCTAGATTTTTATTCTCTGTAGCTATGCCTTGATAAATGATGAAAATGTGGCTGGGATGAAAAACAGCATAAATCTGAGATTTCTGTACTCACTGGCTTAGCTTGTGTTAAAGGGAAAGTTCCCATAGGCTATGTGTGTGTATATGTATTTGGATTGTCTTCATTAATAAATTGGTTCACTTGTTACTTACTTTGAGAAATTTGATACATTTTTTTTTTTTTATTTTGAGAAGCCACTCCTCTGGGAACTGAAGGCTTTCCCCATTGGATGTAGTGACTGAGATGTACTAAATTCAGATTCTCTTACATTGGTGGCATCCAGTCTTGAAGTTGACATGCTGTGTTTGTTTTATGTCTTCTCCCTGCCGTTTTTTTTTTTTTTTAAAGTACTTCCTGTTTCTGACAAGCTTTGACAGAAGAGGCTGCATGACCCACAGGGTATATGGAATTCTTTTGTTTTTGAGATTAGGCTGAGATTAACAATTCCGAAGACAAAACTCTGTTGCAAAGGAAGGATCCCTGTCTTACTTCTCCTCTTTAGAAAAACCACACTCAATCTCTCTGCTGCTCTTTACATTAAGCTTGGGGTGGGGTGAATACAGTCTATCCGCATTCACTCACTCACCTCTCTTTTACCCCTCAATTTGCCACAGCTGGGTTCCATCCCAGATCCACTCATTGAAAGCACTCAGATGACTCCGACTGTCTTGACTAATGACTGGGAAGTAAAGTTTTCAGAGTCTCAAGGTTAATGCCTTCATTTTATCTCCACACTGATCCTGTCTGGTGGGTGGAGTTTATTAGCCTGAAATCTCTTGGCCATCTTCTTCCTCCTTTTCCTATTTCTTGTTTTGCCTTTGTTTCCAGCCTTGATGCACTGGTTTCCCCGGGGTCTCATTCTTTCTTGGCTGTCTTTTCCTCTCTCTTAGTAATTACCTTCAGTTCTCTGAGTCTGACTAGGACACACATGCTAGTATTTCCCAAGTGTGTATTTTAGTTGAGACTTCTCTTGGAACTTCAGTTGCATATTTCAATCATCTCTATGACAGCCTTCAAGTATGGACCTAAAGGCAAATCCAACTAGTATGTTCAAAGCTGAGTTTATTTTATTTCCTTCTCCAAGGGCCAACCGCATCCTCTGCCTATTTTTTTTTTTTTTATCTTGGTTAATGAGACTATCATATACCTTCCAGAAATCTAGCCGTTAGCCTTACCCTCTTTTCTGCCTGTGAAATAATCAAATCCTGTCAATTGTATTTGATAAATGCTGGGCACATTAAATCTTCCTTCTTTATTCCACATGCCAATGAAATCACAGCCTCTCCTGATTCCATCCACTCTACTGCCATCAAAACTGTCTTGGTAGAAAGAAGACCATAATCTTTTTTTAAAAAGTAGTTCAGCGAATCAACATTTACTTTAAAATATTTATCATCATCATCATCATCATCATTATTAATATTATTGTATATTTTGGGTCTGTGTATCTGTTGCAGGAATGTAGGTGTCTATAGTGCCCAAAAGAGAGTGCTGGATCACTTGAGCAAGGGTTATAGAAGGTTGAGCATCACTTAATATGGGTTTTAGGATCAAAATTCTGGTCCTCTGAAGAGTAGCAAATGCTTTTAATTGATGAGCCATCTTTCCAGACTAAAGAGAAGAATCTTGGCACACCTGTAATAAAATCTACTGTGTAGATGATGAAGTCCAAAGTCCTTTGCACAGAAAACAAGGCCCATTCCATAAAGAAAAATAGCATCTTCTACATTCCAGCATCCGTTTGTACTCGTTCCAGTTTTAAGGAGTCTTTTTGTGAGTTTTTATGTTCTTCATTAGTAGAGACCTAACGCAGAGCCTTCCCATAGTACTCCGTATGTAACAGGCCCCTTGGCATAGTATATCTGATTATTATGTGGACCACAAGTGTAAGATATCAAGTAGAATATAAACTCTATAGAGCAAGAGCTATTTCTTTTTAATTTTTTTACCACTGCTGAACTCCTAGTTTAAAGCTGTATTTAAAAAAATATATAGAGAGAGATGGATAAAATAGATAAGTATGGAGAGATTCTGTCTTCAGAATGTCAAAGATCAAAAGATTGCAGTGGCGCACGCCTTTAATCCCAGCACTTGGGAGGCAGAGGCAGGCGGATTTCTGAGTTCAAGGCCAGCCTGGTCTACAGAGCGAGAGTGAGTTCCAGGACAGCCAAGACTACACAGAGAAACCCTGTCTCGAAAAATGAAAAAAAAAAAAAAAAGAAATTGATATAACGACATGAAAAATAGTCAAAATAAGAGAGATCTCCAAATGAAAGACATTGGTTAACAAAAACTTTTCATGATGTATCCCTCCTGAAAGTGCCCTGTGCTCTCTCACAGGCTGCCTTGACAGTGGGCTTACCCTAGCTCTGCACATCCTTGACACTCCCTTCTTCCAGAGGTGGAGCCCAATTCCCATTCCCTGAATGTGAATCAGACTGGAGCCTTCCTTGCCTCTAATAAATCAAAGTGATGCTCACAACATCCAAGGTTAAGTCCTTGAGACGATAGCTCTGCTGTTGTCCCTTTTTTTTTTGATGGTTTATGCTGAGAGGACTCTCAGGCAACCTTCCCAAAGGCTCATGTGGGGAAGAACATTACTTGCACAACTTTTCCGCCATCTGGATGTGATACCCTGAAGGAGCAGCTTTCCAGTCAAGCCTTCAAATGACTGCAGCCTTGGTAACTGGAGAAGAGAATCTTCATGAGAAATCCAGAGTTAAAATTGCCCAGTAAGGTTGCTTCAGAACTCCATGTGCACACAAAATGTCAGGATTCCGACATAATTTAGTTTTAACCTACGACATCAGGAAGTAGCTTGTGATGGAATCATGGATAACCAACACACCCCATGTGAGGAATGACCGTCCCCCTTTGCTATTCTGCATATTCTCAGGTGTGCTATAAATACTTCAACTGTTTTGCATTATCCTTTATTTCCTCCAGTTTGAATCACTTTCCCTCTTGTCATTTCATCTCTCCGTATTGCTTGCTGTCATTGATTCTTTTAGAAAAATGCATTCATTACGTATTCTTAACTACATTATCAGGCTGGAATTGAGGGCCAAAAGATGAGTTCAGATCTTAAAAAAATAGTTTTACTCTACAAATATATCCAACTTTCTTACAAAAATAAAAGAATTATGATTTTTTTTTTGGTAGTCTGGGATTAAAACTATGATCACTGGATTGGGCTGGCTGGATAAGAATCCAGAATACCTGGTACTGGTCCAGATCACTTTATACTTGACTTTGGCTAAATTACTACTCAAAGCTTATGTTCTTCTGCTTACACAATGGGCTTAACAGTGATTGTGTCTCATGTGATCACTTGTCAATGCTGTGAAAGATCTGGGAGAAACTGTTTCAAGGAGGCAAGGTTGATTTTAGTTATGGTTTCACACCATGGTCAGCAGCCTTACTACTTACTTTTCAGCCTGTGATGAGGCAGAACATCAGGAGAGAAGGACACCATGGGACAGAGTTGCTCATCTCATGGTCACAAGAAAGCAGGAAGTGAGGAAGGTGCTAGGGACACAGTGTATCTTTCCAGATCATGTTCCTAGTGGCCCACATGCTCCGGCTAGGCTCTACCATCTGTTTTTTTCACAACCTTCCAATTACATCACCATACTAATCCATCCATGGATTAATCTATTGAGAGGCCAGAGCCTCCCAGATCTAAATGCACATCAAAACCAGCTGGCAACCCAACCCATGAACATGCTCTAATGACCTTCTTTTAATTTTGTCCCATATTCAGGAGCTTCTACTGCCTTTCAATGATACTATTGATACTATCAATGATACTATCAATTGATACTTTCAATGATACTATCAAACCATCAGTGGATTTATCCACAGATTAGGTCAGAGCTCTCAGAACCATCACCTCTCAGGGACTAGATCTTCCTGTTGGGGAACAACATATAAGAAGGCCTTTTGGAAGATACTTCATAGTCAAACCCTGAACAGGCTGTAGGGAATCCTGATCCTAACTGCCAGTGATAGAGTCAACAGACATTTATTTAGCAACTATTATACACTGGAAACCATTATGGGAGGCAAGATTAAAATTATTCTTTACTCACCTACTGAATACATATTAAACATTGATGTGCCAGTTGTTCTTCAAATTTTTTAGGTCACACTTGTGACCAGTAGAAGATCTTCTGGTCCTTATAGGCCTTTCATTTTCATGGAAGAAAATGAGGAAAATGTCATTCATCTTACATATTCAGTCTTATATAACACATAACGACTGGTAGAAGCTTTGAAGAAAAAGACAATCAGGAAGAAAGAAGGAAAGAAGGAAAGAAAGAAAGAAAGAAAGAAAGAAAGAAAGAAAGAAAGAAAGAAGAGAAAGAAAAACCAGAGCAAGGGAAACAGGATCAGGACTGCTAGGATTAGTATCTGTACTGTGTATCTCTATGGTACTTTACAGTTTGGTGTGTTTCTCATTTTAAAAGTGAGATATTCGCAGAGATGGAGGGAGAAGAAGGAATTATTTTTAGTGACAAGTCAAACTAGGGCCTTCTTTACTAAGCAGTGAGAAGTACAGACACAGATAAGAGAAATATTTTCCTTTCAAATAGTGATAAATGCCATTAAGAGTGAGGGCAGCGAGAGACTCAGCGGCCAGCCCCAGGCTGGCTGCATCCTTCTGTGAAAGGCGGGCCAGCACAGTACCAGCTGTGGCCACCCCTATAGCAAACACACACCTGCTAAGCACGCTCACAACAGTCTGTCTGAGAACAGGAGAGGAAGCTCACTGTATCCGACACAGGCATTCCAACTTAGTTCTTCAGAAGACACATTTGTAATCTTGTGGTCATACTCCTGATGGAGTAAATGGGTGACGATTGTAATTCACACATGGACTCCAGACTCTGCACAAAATGGAGACTAGCCTTGAGAAACTGGCCCCGTCCTGGCAGTGCATGCTGTCATCGAACCGGAAACAGCCTGCGATCACATTTGCTCACGGTGCAGACAGGCAGAATTTCTCATGTATCTGATTTGATTTTAAAATAAGCACTATTAAAAGGCAATGAGTGTGTTTCCTAACGTAGGTTTTAATTTCACTATGAATAAATGCAGTATGGCTCTTGTCTGATGTTGACGAGGTGAGCAGGGTTGTAAAATGTTTGTTTCAGTACAGTTGCAGACAGAAGGAGTCTGGGGAGTTTACACACCCTTAAAAGGGATGCAGGGAACGGAGTATTCAGAGCAGAGCCACAAAAAGTGATTAAAGGGCCTGGAGAGGAAGGGAAACCAAAATTATTAGGCCTGCAGAAAGGCCTGGGTATGTTGGGAACTGTGCGGAGCACGGGAAAGAGGACTTAACTTGTTCTCTCTGCTTTAGGGACGGAACTAGGGAGACCAGGCTTCAGTGAGAACAGGGTGGTTTAGGACCGGAAAACAGTTTCCTCCCTGGATTCTAGAAGCCGGGTCTCTTCCATGGCATCTCCAGGGAAGAGATCTGTTGGTCAGGTGTAGCTTGTTTTAGTTTCAGTGTCTGCTCCTTCCCCAGGGTGCGCTGATGCTCTGTCTGTTCCTTTCCATGCTGGCAGCTGGCAAAGTGAGAATGCATAGCCACCTGAAGGCAGCATTAAGCCGGAGAAATCTAATCTTAGTGTAAGGTATTGAATTTCCAATTAGGATGCTCATTTGTTCTTTGTGTCACATATTTGGGGCCCTGGGCTAATTGAAATGGAGTATTGTCAGTGGACCCCTGCCTGGAGACAAGAAGGTAGTCAAGGGACACCACTCCAGAGTACCAACTGAAGCGCAGGTTCAAGCACGACGTTTTAGTAGTGGTTGAAACGTTTGTAGATGATCTGTACTAGTCTCCACCTTCATAAGTGGTATGCGTGGAAATTCTCTGTTTATACAAAATGTAATGTCATTCTATAGATATAGCGCTGTGAATGCATAATGCATTTATGTAAAATATAGGTATTAAACACGGTTATGTGTATGTTATATGTGTTGAATAGTATTATGAGTGTATAATACAAATAAAATAAGGTTGTATGCCTACAATATGTGTTAATCAGGGTTATAGATATATAATCCATATGTATTAAATAGAATATATGTATATAAATAGAGTTATATGCATATACATAGTTATAAAGAGGCATATGAAAGGTGGTCATACAAATGTCAATGCTGCTTATATAAAGAAGAGAGAGTTTCATGTAACCTTTACTGTCTTTTTATAACACCACCATAGTTCTTGAATTTTTTATGAGATTATATCATCCATACAATCAGAACAATAACAATAACATGATACAGAAAATAACACAACCAGCCATGTCTTAGGTTATGACTCAAAGAATCGAATTGAACTAATTTCTCAGGATTCAAACCCAACTTCAAGTGAGCAAATGGGACTTGGTTCCACAATTTGAGCAACACCAAAGAGCCACAGAATGAGTACTCTCTCTGGGGAACAAACGATTTGAGAACAAGTAGGACAAGTAGGCTTGAGATGGGATAATCAAGCCAATGGCAGAACCTGAGAGACCTTGTGGAGTCCTGTGACGATGGTTAGGAGTGTCCTGAGTGACAGAACTCCAGGCTGTAGAACTGAGATATCTCCAGGAAAGGGGAAAGCATTGCTGTCAGAAGACCCAGTGTCACTAAGGCTCCCAGAAGGAGGAATACAGTAGGCTCTGGTGGCAGGGTTCTGCTGGACTCCTCATTTGTGTTTGGAATCTTTTCTTCAGTCGTGGGGCTAAAACGGAAGTTATTTGAAGATGACAAACATTCCTGGTTTTTGTTTTTTGAAAGCCCAGCTTAGTGTGATGGTATCAGAAGGAGAAAGAGGCATGGCAAGTGCCTGGGACACAGTGGAAAAGCCATTTTTCCAAGACTATAGGAGGTCACAGGTTAGATCTTGAAGCCGGCAACACCAGCTTCCCACATTGGCACACTGTTCCTACAACGGGAAAGGCAGCACAGGGTAAGGACTTTGCTGAAACTAAAGCCTTGGCAGAAACTAGAGGCTAAATAGGAGATTCTCACATGTGTACAGAAAGCAGAAGTCCTCTCACCTGCTGAAGAAAGCATGGGCTTAATCATGAGCACACCCTTGTGAGTATATTCCCTTCATTGAGTCCATTAACTTCTGAGACCTCAACTCTTCCAGCTACCAAATAAATGGGTGTGTTCATTCCCTCCAGTATGGAAAGTCATCGAATGCCTTATATTGGGATTGTGGGAAGTGGTAATTCATGTCCTCCAGCCAAGGAAGCACCTGTGGTATAGAAACTCCATTTTAAAAGATGAGACACTGTACCCAGGCAAAATACTTTTGAGCAGGAGGCAGGAGCACATGGCCTGGCAATTGAACATGCCTTTTGAGCCTTCTGAGCAGGGAGGACAGTGTCTGATCAGAGGAGCATTGTTCTTTCCTTGCAAAATCAGCTGGGACAGGAAAGGCTCAAGTGTAAATTCCCTCACAACCCTAGCAGGCAGCCCAGCTTCTCACCCACCCCGTGGGCGGTCGTGGGCGGTCTCTTTACCATGCTCCTCATTTCTATGGATTCTTGCTCTGCTCCAGAGAGAGACAAATCATGGGCAGGGAGAAAAGAAAATCGCTTCCTGGACCTGAATATTTAGTGATGAACTCAACCTTCAAAGAGGGGCGAGAAATATGATTCTGTTTGGAAGGGAAAATAAATGTCTTCCAAATCTATGTGAAAATGGAGACCCGAGGAAGTGAGGTTTGCATCTGTCCTTAACGCGCGCTGGAAGGATGGAGACAGAGGCAGTAAATGATATATCAGATGTGGCGCTCTGCTTAGAAATTGCAATTCTAAATGTCATATGCTGTGAGCTTCTCTCGCTCCCCCCATAATTCAAGACAATTCGCAAGAGATAGCTTCTTTTCTCTGCCATAATAATATTCTCTAGCTTGTATCCCAAGTAAACAACACTGGTTACTGCTTTAAACAATACCTTCTCCATTTCCCTATACCACTTAAATCAACAAGCCCTTTGTCTGATGTGAGGCCTGAGCCCCCAGCCTTGTATTTCACTGCAGACATGTTTCTCTCTTGCAGCTCGTATTCCTTATCTTATCACTGCTAAAGAGCAGGTCAGCATCACCCTGCTTGTACCATAGCTTTTCAGCATGCTAGATAATATATATTTTGTACCTTTTTTTGTGGAATTATCTTTTTAATGCTTATCATGATCTGCTTTTCTAGCCCCTAGACTGGTGATTTTATATTTGTGTGTGTGTGTGTGTGTGTGTGTGTGTGTATTTTCCCCTTTAGTAACCTTTAGAGACTCCAGTCTAGCCTTCTCCTGCCTAAATGAGAAAATTGGCATTCACATCACTCAGCATGGTTGGCTTTGGAACTTGGCAAAGATTAAAAAGACAAACAAACTTATAAGTAACGTAGAAGGGAATTAGAAGGGTTATAGTGAGTGTGTTTCTTCAGTGAACAGAGCTCATCTGCACATTTGGAACCAGGAAGTGACTATTGACAGACACCAAGGAAAATGCTGCCTGAGGTGTTTCACCTGAAGATTTCCTACTGGTGATAAAAGACCTGAGTAAAAGTGTGGCATTGCTGTAGATGACCACATGGGCATGCTCATTAAAGCTGCAGGCTTGAGAAAGAAGATACTGTCTACTGGAAGCAGAGCTGGCTCAAGGAGGGAGAAAATGTCCAGGAAGACAAACAGGATATGTATAACCAAAGCCTCATGGGACTTGAAGAATAGTCATTTCTTCACAGCCCCCTAGACACAGAGAATTCTTTTTCCTTCAAAATTCAGCCACATGATATGTCCTTAGAAGTAGGAAATAAGGTTATCTTATGATGGTAATGTCCCCAGATCAGCATAGATGATATGGTGTAAAGAATGGACTTATTTTTAGACAGGTTCACTCTCTGAGGTATGTGTTCATTAAGGAATCAGAACATCTGTAGATTCAAATGGTATGCTTAAGGTTTGTCTTTAAAATTAGACTTGAAAATTAAAGAAAGAGTGGTCTTGATATGTTTAGAGATCACACACAATCTGGATCAGACATGTGCCTTTTGCACCAAAATGTTGGCTCTTTGAATAGGCAGCTTTATATCAGGTGCCATGAGAAATGCTCCTCACTTTTTGATTTTCAGAGATCCTCCTATAGAGGAACAACTCCAAGAGTCTGTTAAGCTAGGGATGAGTAGGGAACATTCTGGCATCCTTGGGCCTAGGAAACTGATCACCAGAACCTATGCTCTGGTATTCTCAGGCCTGGAAAGCTATGTGAGAAGCAGGAAATGGGGAAGGAGGAAGGCATGAGAGACAAGGCCCTGACAAATGACTTGCTAACATCTTCATTCTTTGTTCTGTATCAGCATCCTCTTTGCTTTCATGGACTCCCAGCGTCTGGTACCAGATGTTGCTGTGTCACTGGACAAGCTCCTAGGAAGCTTCCTACATAGCTTTCTACATGCTAGGAGGCTTTCTAGTGAGCTATGTCTCTGATACAAACTTTATGATAAGAACGATAATTAAGAGCAAGACTTCATAGATTTATGAAGTATGCTTCTCTTCTCTCTCTCTCTCTCTCTCTCTCTCTCTCTCCTGGAGATGGTTTCATTTATCCCCACAGGTCTAGGAGTGTAAAGAAGGCATAGAACCTTTCTTTTATAGATTGCCATGTTCAAAGTTTGATTTTCTTTCCCCTTTCTTTCTTTCTTTCTTTCTTTCTTTCTTTCTTTCTTTCTTTCTTCCTTCCTTTCTTTCTTTCTCTCCCTTTCTCTCTCCCTCTCTCTCCTTCTCTCTTTCTTTTTTCCCCAGTACCCATTTCTGTGTGGAACTGGGCTAGGTATTACATGAAGAACCTGCAGAGCTAGTGAGCGATTTTGAGGTCATTTGTATGCCCAGATAATGTTGCTTCAGTGATCTTATTGCCCCTTTTCATCAGTAAAGGACTCAAGTCTCAGAGAAGTCAAGTGGCTTACTTAGCAGTTTTTGTAGATAACACGGTACAGTGTGCTCCTCACACACCAAGAACACGGATGTCTAAGTAAACAGCCACCACTGAGTACTTATCACACACATCAGAAGCTGTGCTAAGAAAAAGACAAGCATTGGCTTTGTTAATGATTTTAATAACTCTATAAGCTGTGTTTTAAAGGATCTGTAATGTATACCACATGGTGAATGAGGCAGTAAGAAGGGAAGTGGCTTTCCCATCCTAGTAGAGTCAGGCTAGATTTCAGCCTCAACAAATCCTCTTTGACCCTAAGGATGCTGCTTGATCTCTATAAAAGTGGGGATGAAGGGCTGGCCAGGTGGCTCAGTTGCTAAAGTCCTTGCCATATAAGCACAGGACCTGAGTTTGGACAGATCACATCCATGGAAAAACATAGCTGGATTGATAAGTACCAAGTGCAGTAAGTGACCCAACTCAAAAAATAAGGTAGCAAGAATCAAAGAAGACACAGCATTGGCCTTTTGCCTCCTCATCCATGCTTGCACAGGTATACATTCACTCACATAGACAGGTACACAAAACACACACACACACACACACACACACACACACACACACACCATACACCCCAGTCAGGGACTGAAAGTGTACTTTATGAATATAATAATGTTTGTATAGTGCTTTGAGTTGGGCCTTGCGTGCGTGGGCTACTAATGATATCTACAATGGGAATTCATGTTATTTTTCTGTCCCAAAGAGAATTTCTATCTAGGCTAAAAGCAGCAACAGTTAAACTGCATCCCCAGAGGACATTCTGTGGTTTGGTTCTAACAATCTGGTCCTTATGCAGTTGATGACTCGCAATATCCAACGACTCAACGGTAGAGGCCGCTTTTCACTCTTTTAAATTGCGCCTACCCCCCAGCTGACATCTTGTGGCTTAAATGTGTCTGTGTTTCTTCAGTATAAAAGTTATTTATTTTCTTAAAAGGAACCTAGAAATTCTTCCAGCCATGAAAGTTGCCTACCTTCAAATTAGTGAAAGTGTTTCTCCCTTGGTATGGAGAAAATTGTACTTCATCTAACCCACCTGATGTTTCTTTGTAGACTTTTTAGCAGTTTGGGCCTCTCTCCTTATCTTAGCCAAACTCACACAATGCTGTACTAGCTTCTAAGAATATAGCATAACCACCCAACCACGGAGCCTCTGCCCTGCTGCAGCTCAACTCACTCTACTTTAAGTATTTTCTAAAAGAGAAAGTTGTCAAATATTTTCTATTTCTTTTGAAATCTTGAAGCCTATTTGCAATGAAGTCCAGTTGTCTCCTAATATGGTATAACAAGAGTTTTGTGGTTTTGTGTATATTGGATTAAAATGTTAGTATACACTTATTAGTGTAGGCAAATTAGAAGTACTTGTTGAATTAGTACCAATAAAACCAAATCAAGGATATAATAAGGGATATCCAATCATATTTTTACTGGGGAGGGGAACCTTAGGTGGTGAAGCTGAGAAGGTAAAGTGATGATTTTTGCCATTTAGACAAAAGATATTGTGAAATGTAGTTCTACCAGTTAACAAATCATCCTGAATAAAAATAGCTAGCATTTGTTGAGTGTAATTCAGTTAGCTGGGCACCTTCCTGCCCACTAAAAAGTTGCTGGCATTTAAAGTTTTGAGATAAAGTGTAACTTTCTTCAGGTGGTAAGACCAGAATTTAGCTCTGGATTTATTTTAATCCCAAATTTACACTCATGATTATTGTGTTATCTGTATTATGCTATTGAGTAAGTGATATGTGTGGGATTTGAATCCAGTTCCCTGGCTCCGTCATGTCAGTGTTCTTTTAAGAGTTCACCTGTTCTTAACCTTGGGAGCTTTATTCTTTGGAGATAATCTCTTTCTACATTACACATACAGACACCCACACATGCACATACTAAGGAGAAACATCCAAGAGATGGCATTTGAAGCCAAGGCTGTCACATTCAATTTAGACAAAGTTTTCTAAGACGTCATTAGGGTACAGCTCTCTATAAGCTAAACAAAAGCCATTGTTAAGTCCCTGTTCTGGAAGAGGGATCAATAAGAGGCTGGTCCATATTCTAGTGCAGTTAAAGAAGGGGACAACTCCTTGGCTGTCTAAACATGATTTTCCTGTGTTCTTGATATTTTTGACAAACTTTTTTTTTTTACTATTTATTTTTATCCTTGAGATTATAACATAATTATATCATTTCCCCTTTCCCCTTCTTTCTCAGAAAACTTCCTATACACTCCCCCTTGCTCTCCTTCAAATACATAGCCTCCTTTTCATTAATTACTGTATGCATATGTATGCATATACATATATGTTTATATGATATTATATGTTTACATAGACATAAACTGCTCAGTTTGTATAATGTTACTAGTATATGTGTCTTAATTTGGTAATAGCAAAAATCATACTCAAACCCCTCCTACTATATACAAATAAAACTTCTCATTTAATGTATTTATTGCATCAAAAGATGCAGGGAAGACTTCTCCTTATGTCCAAAATCTCCAGCTCCCTCCCCTTGTGCTTCTGTGCTCAGGGGGATTTTGACAATGGCCCACTGTTCGTGGAGTAGGAGTTCAAAACCACAGGTTTTTATTGGCTCTGGCTCTGGCAATTGTCTAAGCCTCTTGTTTTCTCAAAGCTGCATTGCTTTGTCTTACATAATGTGGCAGATGACTCCATATTGTGCTGCCCTGCCAGCCTGCCAGAGCCCACTGAGGGAGCACACACACTTGTTTAGAACATATCGCAGAGAGTGATGTGAGCTTGAGAAGCATCTCTAGGAGTACCAGGAGGGCAAGACCTGAGCCAAACAAGGTGGACGTGTCCTGCTGATGCCTTCCCATAGTCTGGCACCTGCCTCCTGCTTCCCAGCTTCTTTTCCTTTTCTCAGTTTAATCCTTTGCCTCCTTGCTCCCTCCTGCTGGAGTTTATGACCTTGGCTAATGAGACAAATATGGTTCCTCACATCAAGGGTGGGGAATTAAGGTCTGGTTATAGCCCAATTTAATTTTCATGATCTCTTGAACAAGTGAAGGAATGCTTGGGAAACAGGCTGCTCTTGGCCTGATGCCGGCCCAGCCTGAGTCAGGGCAGCCGTTACTCAGCCTAGCTCATCGCACTCCTGGTAGACATTTCAATTAAAATCATTACCCTTCCTTCCTTGCAGAGGCAGCCCCAGCCCTGGGTTTTACTCCCAGTCCTTCCACTTAGTAGGCAACCTTGAATGAGCCATTTAACTTTTCTGAGTCTTAATTTCCCCATTTGAAAATGGGGATATTAATGGTTCTTGTCCTAGCTTTCACCCAGAGCATTTTAAAGATTACATTGAATCAAGTAAATGAAGTGAGTCAAACATTTTATTTATGTACTATTATTACTTGTGTGCATGTGTTGTGTGAATGGCCATGCATGCCACCACACACATATGGAGGTCAGAGGACAGTTCTGTGGCATTGACTCTCTCCTTCCATCTCCATATGAATTGTGGAGATTGAGCTCAGGTTGCCCAGCTTGCACAGTAAGCATCTTTACCCATGAACCCTCTCTCCAGCTCTAGAGGTGATTTTAAACCTTTAAACAAATCATAAGATTTTTTTTTTTAAATTCTTACTTAGCAAGCCTGGTCATTCCCAGGGTGGGCAAGCACCTGTGTGTGTATGTGTGTGTGTGTGTGTGTGTGTGTGTGTGTTGTGTGTTGTGTATGTGTATATGTGTGTGTGTGTGTGCACATGTGTACGTGTGTGTGATGTGTGTACAAATGCATGTGGAGACCAGAGGACATCTTCGGGTGTTATCTCCAGAAACCCCATCCAACTCCTTTGATACAGTGTCTTTCATTGGCTCAGCACTCATTGATGAAGCTACACCTGCAGGTTAGTGAAGCCCAGTGATGCACCTGCCTCTGTCTTCCCATTCCTGGGATTACAAACTCATGCTACCACCTATGGGATGTAAGGATTGAACTCAAGTCTTTATGCTTCAGCCTGATTTAATCTTCATTATATCTTGAACAAATGAAGAAATGCTAGTGAAACAGGGTTCTCTTGGCCTGATGCTTCTTTAACCTGAGTTGGGGTATCCCCAGTTCCCAGCTTTCAATGAAGGACTTTTACAAAACATTTTGGGGGAGTAAATTATTCATTACCAGCTTTCCAGGAATGATCAGAGATAAGAGTAAGCACTTTAAGAAACTATTGAAGAAGTTTAATAAACATGAAACAATATAATATACATATGCAATGCTAATTCTAAATGACCTATTATATTACAGAAAATAGAATTTCATTCAAACTTACTCCTTTACCCTGTATTCAAATTCTTGGTCCTTCATTATCATCACAAGAACATTGGGAGTAAATTTTTCTCAAACCTTTAATCTTTCATGTGTTCTGGGACTTTCACTGTTCACACAACCTTGAAAATGTCTGAGTTCTCTTCTTGGGACCCCATCTCTTCTCTTTTGTGTGGACAAAGTTTCTATTCCTATTGGTTTGGCTAGCTCGTGATTCTCTTGGATACCTAAGCTGTTTTTTTTTTCTTTTGCATATCACTCTTTCTGCCAAGAGAAAGTTGTTTAAGTAGTTTCAACAACAACTGCAATGTTACTTCCCTGCTTCTTTCTTGTGCTATCTATGGTTTAAGAGTCACTTCCTACATCAAGTAGGTCCTACAAGAACCTCTCCACATACACAATTCTCAGTTATCACTTCTATTTTATCAATAAAATATGTTACTAAAATACTTTAAGAATTAAATGACATCACTAATAAGTTCTCTTTTCCCTGTTCTCCAATGCTTAAAATTCAACCTCTCTCCCAACCCTGGGTGTGTAGGGGGATGATCTCACTGTAACTAAACATTTTCTATCAGTAAATAAGAGATGGGCATGTTGGGCACAGCATTGCTGTCTCTCTCCCTTGATTCTAAACAGATATTGCTTTTGTTGTTGTTGTTGGGAAGTGGTGGCCTAAGCCTTTGATACCAGCACTCATGAGGTAGAGGCAGGTGGACCTCTGTGAGTTCAAAGCCAACTTGATCCACATAACATGTCCTGCACCAGCTAGAGTTAAATGGTAAGATCCTGTCTCAAAAATACAATGAAGCAAAATGTGGATTTTTTCCACAAAAATTCAAGTGAGGACTTATATCTCTCAATGACACTTAAAGGAGTCTTTATGTTCTGTTAAGTTCCCAACCAGGCTTCTCTGTGCTGAGCCTGAGGAGAAAGTGAGGCAAGAATTGAGGACGGGAACAAAGAGGCTAGTTTGAGGGAATTTTGGACCTTAGATCAAATCTCATGCTAGCCCTTAGGAGTGTAATTACATGCCTCATGTACAACAGGTAAATAAGAAATGGAAAGTATAGACACACTCCTTCTCACCTAGTTGGAGGAGGGCAGGTAGAAGTGAGAACAGAGAGGCTTCCTCAGAGTCTCAGGAGTGGCAGCCATCCTGATGCTGTAATGATTCCTGTCATCTGCATCAGGATATCTTAGCCTTTATGTTTGATGGGTCCTAAAAATAGAGAAAAGAACTGGGTCAGGTTGAATAATTAGGGCAAACACATGGTGAAAGACTTAGAGAAAATATTTAAGTATGTGAATAAGAGAGGGGTGGGGAGGAAAATGTAGACAAAATTCAACATATCACGGAGCAAGGTAACTTACATTTTTTAGCTAAAGATGAGGAGTATTTGAATGTAAAGAGAGATTGCTCAAGGTGAAAAGTCCAAACCAATGGTTGGAATGGTCAAGAATCACTTAAACTATTCCCTTCATTTAACCATTATCCCCAACTAAATGTTCACAAACCAGAAACTGAGACAAAGGCAAGTGCTGGCAGTGTTTTGGAAAAGGTTCCAGAAAGTAAGAGAGAGAATATGGAGAGGGACACAGAAGCACGCAATGCATGATATAAGTAGGTATGAGGGAAATCACTGCTGTGGGCAGCCAGGACCTCCTGAGAGGATCTAGACTCTGGAACACTTTCTCAGACTGAGCTGCCGAATGCCACGAGGCTGATGAATTTATGTGTAGTGTTCCAGTCCCTACTGACTGAGGGATGTCCCAGGGGCATTCACTCTTTCATGTCTCAAGATGTGGGACTGAAGTGAGCAGCTGTCATTTCAAGAAAAGATGGACTGTAAATGGAATTGTCCATTGTAGTGGTTTTAATCTGATCAAGTATATGTGAAGCAGCCATATACCAAGTCTACTATAAACACTCCCTGAGAAGGATAAAAACAGGAAAAAGTCAGTGACTAGGGGAAAGATTCAAAAGGCTCGACATACAAATAAATGATGTTATAGAAGAAAATTAAATTTTGAGAAGAATGAGCATCATTACCAGCCATCATATAACAATTTATTGAAAAGGTAGATCTGTATGACTGAGCATGCTGAAAACACATGGAGAATACATGTGTGTACATGTGTTACATGGTGTTCAGTCCTAAACTCATTTCTCTGGGGTCAGTCTGCCCTATTAGATGCAGACTAGTACATTATGACTTTAGCCTCTCCTTCCAATGGGGAGCTCAAGGAATTATTCCAGAATAACACACTAAATACAGAACTTGTGTATTTCCTTTCTCTTACATCCCAACATGTGCCTTTCTCAGTCTTACCTATCTCAGTAGGTATCATCATTATATCATTGCTCACATAGTTCTGAAGACTCTTCTTAGATTCTTATGTATGTATCTCATGCCTTGTACATAGTCTACTTGAGGGATTGATTGTGCTTCATATCTGATCACATATTACCACCAAACATTCATAGTTTTCAGTTGATTACTTTAATAGCTTTCCTTAACATTACAGTAAAACATTCATATTTACTCTATGATCTTATTTTGAGTATTTGATCTTTGTGTTCTGGCTCCTGATATAGGACACTTCAAGACATAATTTCCTGGGTTATAGGAAGGGCTGACACAGAGCTTTTAAATACCTTGGAATTTCCTGGCCAACAGGGTCATCTTTTGTTCTAATGAAGTAACTCCCAGTGGACTCGTGGTAGGGGAATCAACTGTTTTATTTGAGGTTTGGAACTTTTAACCCTATTTCCTCAGTCTGGGGAAAAGCGAGAGGTTGATTGTTTAGGTGATCATCAGTGGCCAATGACCTACTTGATTCTACCTAAAGTCTTTATAAAACTGGAGGTAGGCGCAGTGCTGGAGGTATAACCTAGTCTTAGAGCACTTGTGTGCATGTGTGAGGCCCTGTGCTCAATCCCCAATGCCATTAATAGCAAAGCAAACAACAGCAAAGCAAACCAACATCACATCAAAAGCATGGTTGAAGAGCTTCCAGATGGGCAGGGCACAGCAGTCCTATGCATCTTTCCCCACACCTATTCCTGTACATCTTTTCCACCTGGCTGTTTATCTGTATTGTTTGTAATATTCTTTATAACAAGTGGGTACTGTTGTGGGAAATATTAAAAATGAATCCACCCGGCAAACTCTCTTTCCCGCCGGACCATGTTCTAGTGCCAGTACCATCTGGCCACAACACTGTCTCTGCAGACTCTTGCTATTTTCTCCCAGCTAGCAGCAACATCTCGCTCACATGCAATGCTTTGCACACCCCCACAATCATTCATCTAGAACCTAGTACCCAGTAAAGCATGACTCTTAAGGCTTAATTATCTAATCAGGTTTATATAATAATAAGATCAAAATTTACAAGATGCCAATTCAATAATTTCAGAGCCCAATGATAAAGACAATATTTTAACCCAATTATCCTAACCTTGTAAACACCTTAACTTGCTTGTTATAACCACATGGGGTCTGAATCATCATCTTCCTATGCCTCCATGATGATGATCCTCCTCCCCTTCCTACTCTCTGTCCTTTTTTCTCCTCAACTTCTCACTCCACCTCTCTATTCCTGTCCAATCACAGGCCTGTCACTGCCCTAATGTGACAGGGACAGAGAAAATCCTGCAACAGGGTCCATACAGAAAAAATGTTCTGCTGAGTTCTAGTAAGTTAACCAAACCAAAGGAGGGAGTCAAGGGAAGAATTTATAGCTGAAGCACATGTCATAATCTGGAGTTTGATGTTGTCATCAGTAGTGGTGAAGTCTTATGTGACCAAGTCCAGATCTGACATTGTCTCTAAGTAGACAGTATCGGATTGAGTTTAGTTGTAGGACATCCAGTCGGTGTTGACTCGGTAAGTGGCTAGGTAAGACTTGGAGTCTTATGTTGAGTGGTTGTGCAGGTGTAGAGAGAAAACTCAGTCTTCAGGGCTGGGTTATTTATTATTCTCTTTTCTATAGGGTCTAATTTTTAAGTGAAGGGCAAAGTGAATCTTCTAAAGTAGCTATTATTTTTAATGATTTTCTGCTTCCAGTGTTTCTGATGACTCCCATGTCACTGGATTTGTAATCACCTTGAAGACATACTTCTGGGTCCATCTGACATGGTGTTTTCAGAGAGGTTTAGCTAAGGATTATAGATTTATCCTGTATGTGGACAGCACCATTCTATGGAATAGGGGTCCAAACTGAATAAGAAGGGAAAAATAGAAATCCAACTGACTAAGAGCATTGATCTTTCCTTGTTTCCCGACTGCAGACAAATGTGACAACTGTTCTACACCCCTGCCGGTATGCTCTATGAGCTACATCTATTCTTAAGTTTTATGTCAGAATACATCCTTTTCTCCTTCAGTTATATTTTTGTCAGATATTTTGTTACAGCAATGAGAAAAGTAACAAATATAATGTAGTGGTGGTTTGAATGAGAATGGCCCCTATAGACTCATGTATGCTTGATCCCACTTGATGTAACTGTTTGGGAAGCATTAGTTGTTGTGACCTTCATGGAGGTGTGTCCCTGGGGTTAGGATTTGAAATTTCAAAAGCCAATGCCAGTCCCCGAGGTACTTCTCCATCATCATATGTCTTAGGGATTTACTCAGCTTCTTTTCTTGACCACTTCAGTCCTGGACCATCAACTGCAAGTGAGGCTGCATCTTCACCAATGGCTTTCCATGAACTCTCAGTGTGCCAAGCCTCAGCTGTTCTCCATGAATCCATTCATGCTTTTAAAACCAGTAGCACCTAGATGACTCTTAATTACCAAGTCCAGCTACAACATGAGGTAGAACCTTGGCTATCTCTGGAACACAGCTTCTCTGTGCTCTCAGAAAACACTTCCCAGAAGATTTCACCTCAGTGATGCTGGTCTCTTCTTAACCACTGCTAACTCCTTAGCACCAGCTTACCAGCATCAATTATTCAAGTAGTACCTTCTATTTTTGACTCTAAAGTCAGAGCCACGTGGCTGAAACTTCCAAGTTCTGCTGCTTGCTGGAGCTTGAATATGGCACCCCTTATCTATTACATTATCACCAGCTTTCTGTTTTCCAACTCCTTCACTGTATAAGCTTGGCTGTCCTGGAACTTGCTCTGTAAGTTCAAGTTGGCCTTGAACTCAGGGATCAGCATGCTCTGTCTCTTGAATGCTGAGATTAAAGGCATGAATCACCACTCCTGGATTTAAGCTTTCCTTGGTAACTATTCCTCAAGATTCAGATCAAAAGCTGTGTCCTCCATTTCTGGATTGTAGTTCATTTCAGGTTAAAAGTCCAAATGAAAACAACAACCAGGTAGTCATGCCTGATATGATATAACTATTCCTTGTTCAACTGCAAACACATAAACAACACACTTAGGCGGTGGGATCGTGCCACAGGTCAACATTCCCTTAATCCATTTATCTCCTTGAACACAGGCTTCAGCTCCATTCTACTTCTTGTTGCCCCTTTATTCTTTGAATCATAATTTTGTGCTTTTCCTTTCTAAGCTTGCTGTGTTTGATCAGACTAAATCAGAGAACAAAGTCTATGCTGGGTGTTTCAGAGACTTCCTTTGTCAATGCAATTAGTATGTCTCTTTACCTTAGCCTTGGGTAGACTCTTCAGATAAGGGCAAAAAGCTCTACATGCTTCACCCAAATACCACACAACAGTCTCTAGGACAGATGCTGAAATTCTCCACTGAAACCTCTTGTGTAAGGTTTGCACAGTTTAAATCAGTCTCAGAAACAATGTCTTCCATATCCCTACTAGGATGGCCTATTAAGTCCCACTTAAAGCATTCCACTTTCCTAAGCTTCCCTAAATCCTCAAATATACATTCCTTCAAACAAAAGCATGGTCAGGCTTATCATAGCATTATCCCAGTCCCTGGTACCAACTTCTGTCTTAGAGTTTTACTGCTGTGAACCATGACCAAGGCAATTATTACAAAGGACAACATTTAATTAGGGCTGGCTTACAGGTTCAGAGCTTCAGTCTAGTTTCATCAAGGCAGGACACATGGCAGCATCCAGGCAGGCACAGGAGGATCTGAGGGTTCTACATCTTCATCCAAAGGAAACCAAGGAGTAGATTGTCTTCCAGGTAGCTAGGAGAGTGACATACCTACTCCAATGAAGTCACACCTCCTAATAGTGCCACTCCCTGGACCAAGCATATTCAAACCACCACACCATGCCTATTACCCGCCATCATGCTCTTTGCCATATGGACTAACTCCATGATACTGTGAGGAAGCCCCCAATTAAATGTTTCCTGTATGAGTTGTGTTAGTCATTGTGTTTTCTCACAAGAATAGAATGTTAACTAAGATATACATCTTATATTTATACAAGGTATTAAAATGCCTTCTCATAGCCTGGAAAATACTGCATGGTGTTTTCACCTCTTTCTTAGCATCTCTTGCTCCCTCTCCTTTGCTATAAATTCACTGCACCCATTCAAGTCTCCTTATTACTTCTAAATTCTTCATTCTATAACCGTGTCAGGACCATTCTATTCTCTACTTCTTCTGTCTTAAATTTAGTTCCATCAGAGTTCTAGGTCAAGCGGCATATAACTTATTTCTGAACTCACGTAATTTAATTTCTAAACTGTAGTAATTTTGAGTGTGTTATAAATTGTTATTAGCAAATGTGTCCGTAAATGATAGGCACTGGCCACAAACGGGCATCTGGAGATGATGCGGTCACAGCCTGCTGTCGTCTTATGCCAAGGGCCATCCTCTTAGAAAGGCCTTTACTTGCCACATCATTAAAATATACTCATAATGGTCTTCACCTCTTAATTTCTCTATCTTTTATTTTTATCCATTGGCTTTTGATATTTCCTAAAATTATATCATATTTGACGGTTTATTCAATGTCCATCTCTCTTTCTAAATATAAGACATGACATTTCTTTTTCTAAAACAAGAACATAGACTTGTGTGCCTTGCTTACTACCATATCTTTAATGACATGACCATGTAATAGAAGGCCAATACATTTTTGTTGGGGATACAGTCAAAGTCTTTGCAGAAGACAATAACATCATCCTGTTGCATCATCTCAGATGAGCTTAACTGGCTGAGGCTTAGGGTCAGAGCAGTCAAAGAGGTAAAAGAATAGCCACCCCTGAGCTTAGTGTTTCAGGGATGTGCCGGGATGGATAGATGAGCAAGATTTTTTGGCCATAATGTAGCTTACTTATACACTGCTATGTCAAGGTTCATTACTTTCAGTCTGGTATAGGACAACCATTGACAGTCCAAGAATACTTATCATCAATTTTTTCTAGGTCAGGAGTTTCAATGAGTGACCAGTGTCATGAAGCATCAGGCCCTAGTCATTATGGTTGAAGGTCAAAGATAGCATCTGTACCATTGTGAGAGGATATGTATTGCCAACCTGAAGATCTTTGGTAAGACAAAGCTTGATGGATTTTAGTAGAATCCTATGGCTGATTGATTTCCAAGCAATGGCAGATTCTTCTCACTTTCTGACATTTTTCTGTTCCTCCTGGTACTCACACTAGGATTTATAAAGAACATTTCTATGACTATTAAAGCTATATCTGGGGGAAGGTCATGACACCAGAGTTGAATAAAATGGTCAAACTAAAAAAAAATAGCTTCAGCCTAGAAACTGAGAAATTGAAAAAAAAAAATCTTAGTGTTCAGTGTTCAGAAGGTTTATATTCTACATTAGATTGGTCACTAAATTCCTGGAGATCTCAGAGAATCATTCTTCTTTATTTGTGAAACAAGGTGGATGGACAGGCAAACCTTAGAAAGTTCTCCCAAATCTGAAAAGAAAACAACAACTCATCATTTGATGATTCTTTCTGATTTGGTAAGTATATATCAAGTATCTTCTGCATACTAGGGATAGCAGCAGATTCTGGGCAAGTAGAAGAATTAGAGTGTCTTTCTGTAGGATGTTTGTAGTCCAATGAGGCAGGCTGGTGGAATAACATGCAATCAGATATATGAACAGCACCTTAGAATTTCTTCCAAGTTTCCATGAAACATTCGAAGAAGCAAGTTCATTTAGGAAACTATTTGAGCTTCTTTCATCATTACAAAGGACATCAGTGGAGAGGGGGTGAAGAACAATCTCAGGAGAAGAATGAATATGTGAAATATCAAAGAAGTGTGATGTTCTATGGCACATCAGAGAATTGATTTTAGTTCTGTTTGAGATAGGACTTCATGATATGTAGAGAATAGTTGATATGAGGATGAAATTGGTCCAAATCAGATACATCAAGATCTTGGTTAATATTTCCTTTTATTCAGGCACTTGTTTATCAAATAGGATTCAAGTAACAAGCTTTTCAGATGAAATTGTCTTATAAAAGAAGAAGCAGAGCTGAGGTAGCTCTTCATGATTTGGTACAGGATCACAGAAATATCTTTAAAGACACAAGTCCATTACTTCTTTTCCCTTGCATCATTCTTATGCTGAATTTCCACTCTTAGGTGTAAACATCACTTTTATTTCCTCGGATGAAGTGATGAGATGAGAGCCATTCCCAAGTTGTAAGAATACACAGCTTAGACTGAGTCTGGAGTAGTTCCTTCTCTGTTCCAACTATCCTTAGATCTAGGCCTGGAAGCTTCTAGCTTTTGTACAATTTAATCTTCCAAGCTGACTGTTTTAATCCAGCTTCTCTTGGCTTCTGACTGGATTGCTCTGCCTGGCCTCATACTAACTTTGGCAATATGTTATAATATTCTGGCTCCTTCTCATTCTCTGGCTTGTTTTATCTTTATCTGTGTCTAGCTTATTCTCTCTGTAACCTATTTCTATAAAACTGCCTGAGTAAAACTGCCATATATGCACATAGCACCCATCACATACCATACTACCCCCTTTATACTCTCTCACTGCTCTTAAGTAGACTCTCTTCCTTTGCTGTTATTCTTTGAGTTGGACATATACTATTTCTGACTCATTCTGTCAGATCTTTTTCTGATTCATCACTTTGTCTGCCCCTTAATTAAATGCCACTTTCAAATATGGCTACTTCCTTCTATATACTAACTTTAACTTTATTGTTAGGAATTACAGGTGTGTACTAAGGGAGTCTCTGTATTCCAGCCAGATCATATTGCCATCCAATATGTCTGCTTTCCTGCTGGATCATATCTTTGGATGTTATCCCTTGCCAGAGCAGCCATGTTGCTGGAGTAAAATTCCTCTAAAGTTAGGCTTTGGCCTCATGGTCTTGTACAGCTAAAACAACATCAATTGCTATATCAGACAATGCCTTTAATTCTAACTAGCAGAACATAACTACAGCTTACAACTCCCTTTTCTAAAATTTATATAGGTTTCTTACAAGCAAGTGTTTTTCTTCAAGTGGTTTTGATCTTCATAATTATCAATGTAAACAAACATTTTACAAATAATGCATTAATTTTCATCAAGCTGGGAGAGAAAGGGTGTGGAGGACCATACATGAAAGATTTTCTCATGCTGTCTCTGCAAATCCTTTACAGCATTTCTTTCATGATGTGTAGAATAGAATTCAGCTACACTTACTTGCAAGGAAAAATGGAAAATAAAGAGAATACTAGTAACCCAAGGGGTTGGGGGGTTGGGCTAAGGAATGGTTTTCTAGTCAACTAACCAACTTTTCCTTCCAGGTTATTACAGAACAGTGCAGCTTTAAAAAGATCCTCTTACTTGCAAGGAAGAAAGCAGTAGTGTCAGAAAATTTTTGTTTTTAACATGTGCCTAGTTTTCTGGACTTCTGTCATAGATATTCTTGGTTGTCAACTTGACTACATCTGGAATTTACTAAAACCCAACATTTTCTGTGTACTCCTTTGAAATTTTTTTCTTAATCATTTAAAGTCGGAAAATCCACTTCTAATTCAGATCTTTGAGGTGGTAAGACCCATCTCTAATCTGGGCCACACCTTCTGCTGGAAGCCTATATAAAGGACCTGAAAGAAGGAAGTTGCTTTCTTAGCCTATTTACTCTCTCCTTGCTAGCTAGTCCATTCCTTCACAGGCATTAGAGCCTACTTCTTCTGGGGGTTCTGGGGTATATTGCAGACCAGCTGATATTCAGCCTCAAGAACTCAAAGACTACTGACTTCTGTGACTTTCCATTCATAATCAGCTATTGTTAGATAAGCTGGACCAGTACCTGTATGTGAGCCAGCAGTTCTTAACCTTCCTAATGCTGAAACCTTTTAATGCAGTTCCTCGTGTTGTGGTGATGCCCAACCATAAAATTATTTTCACTGCTACTTTGTAACTATAATTTTATTATTATTATGAATCATAGTGTAAATATTTGATATGTGTGATAGCTGCTATGAGGACTCTGTGAAAGGGTCATTCAACTCACAAAGGAGTCACAAGACACTTGTTAAGAAACAATGCTGGAAGTCATTCTAGTAAATCCCATGTATGTATATACCTATATGTATATACATATACATATATGTATGTGTATATATATGTACATATATTAATCTTGTACACTCTGTTACTCTAGAGAACCCTGACTAATACAGCTGCTCGTACATATTCTGACTCAAAGCTATATTTCATGCTTAATTTTTAGCTTCATATACTGAAGCTGGAAGAGTAGGTAGGTATTGGAACAAACAGATACAGGTCATCTTGATTCATACCCTTAAATTTTAGAAAAAACATACTTTTTTTTTCTTGACATATTTTATCTCTCCAATATTTGAAAAAATAAAATAAAATGGTTGATAAGGAAGAAAATTAATGAACAATGGTTGGATCCTTGACTAAAAGTATCAAAAATTCAAAAGAAGTTTTTCTTGAGCAGGAGGTGAGGTCGTCTGACCTGTGGTTGTAAATGGTCTTACTGGAAAATAGATTTCAAGGACCTTCATATTCTGAAACATAGGGACCAATTTGTCTCAGGACATGTTAAGTTCTAATACGACCAGAAGAAATCATGTAGGACACTGAACATAGTAGATGGTTCAATACTTTTGCCTTGTGAAGAATAATTCAAATCTTTGATTCCAGAAATAAAATTTCTTTTTGAATAATTGAAGCCTGTGTCATTGTAATAGATGGTCAGGAAAATGTTTTAATTTTTTCATGAAAAAAAACTTTCCATCTATTTAGAACCTTGGATAATTTGGTTTCTCACACAGATTGAGGGCTTTGGTTTATGAGTTCATTTTCATACTCACAAATAAATTAATAGAGATTTATATCCATAATAAATTTTCCTTGGGTTCACAAGAGTGGCATCTAATACAATGGCCATGTGAGATTAGGTAGAAATAACAAAAACTATAGAGCTGTCCTGCATTTTGATTTTTTTGAAGAATAGAGATAAGTGAAGCAGAAAGAAAGTAGTCCATACCAAAGAGCATATAAGAAAAATAATATAGCCCACAACACCTAGAGGAAGCTCCACTCCCAGGCGCTCTGACACACTGAGGATCAGAGGTGAGCAGGAACCAACATCTGTCCCAACACTGGGACTAACTGGGACCTTCGGGACCAGGCACACAGGAACTCTGCCAGCCCAGTGACGTGGGTTCCTTCTGGTCTGTCTGGGCTGGGGTTCAGAGCAGACCTTGGGCGCAAGCTCTGCAGCCAGTCCCACAACACCCAGAGGAAGCTCCATTCCCAGGCGCTCTACACACCCAGGATCAGAGGTAAGTAGGAACAAACATCTGTCCCAACACTGGGAGTAACTGGGACCAGCTTAACCAGGCACACAGGAACTCTGCCAGCCCAGTGACTCGGGTTCCTTCCTATCTGTCTGGGTTAGTGTTCTGAGCAGACTTTGGGCACAAACTCTGCAGCCAGCCCCACAACACACAGAGAAAGCCACACTCCCAGGTGATCTAACAAGCCCAGGATCC
>NW_022196900.1:15000276-15004661 GCF_008632895.1 Mastomys coucha
TTACTTTATGGATAGACCATCTTAATACACACACCATTTCTTAAATGAATGTAACCTGTTCTCTGTGGACAGAGAATGAAGTCACTCACTCAAGTCAAATAGCTTTGACCATAGCAGGATGTCTGTATCCAAAAATCGAGCCTACAATTCATTTCTTGGTGTAGCAGAACTATCAACTGTCAGCTTAGCTACAATGGAGGTAAAATCTTTTGGTGATGTGAGGGTCATTGAAATACAGCCTTATTACAATGAAACCCAATGTCTAAAAATTGTCCTTATTTTGGGCTTGCACCACAGTAAGAGCCAAGATTTTAAACTCTACTAAATACAAAACAAACAAAAAGACTTTATATACTCATGTTCATTTAAGAAAATACTAGTAGTGATGTATTATTTTTAAGTATACAGCTAATATGTTTAGAGTTATTTAAAATTTATATTAAGAAAAATGTATTTTCACTATTGCTGTAGACGAGCACCTACATAAGACTGTTAAATCGATTGTTGTTTTATATCAAACAACTTTTATAATACTTATTTTTATTTTTATAATATTTTATAAATTTTAAGGAATATGACAAAAAATATATTATAGGTATTGAAGGGGGGTCTATGGGAGGAGCGGTGGTACAAAAGGGGAACAAGAATGTGATTCAATTCTATTTAATTAAAATATGTTTTTAAATATTAATAAATTCAGATAAATTGAAATCATGTAACTTTTCTGATAATGCAATAAAAGTTAAAAAAAAAGAAAAATAATATAGAACACAGAAAGGTAATCAGCATAAGATAGCTCATTAATATATGACTTTGGCATGTTTAAACTACCTGACCCCTAGTGATGTTCCGAGGATCAAATTCGAGCATATGTTAGTATTCATCTACTATCTATGTACTCCTTTCTGTACAATCAACACCTACTTCATTGCCAGGTTCACATCACATGACTAATTCTGAAATATTGGGTTAAGATTTGGGAAGCAGTGCACCTTTTTTGTTGCTACTGCTCTCAGATGCCACGTGAGTCAGGTAGGAGATTCAAAGGATGGATGTCAGCCCTGGTCCAACTGCTCACAAGCAAGAAATGATCGTATGTGGGTAATAAAGGTAAGAATATGACTATGCTTTCTGTAAATTAGTGGTCATTGCTGTTTGGTGCTATGTAATAACAAAACCAGCTGTTCTTTCAATGCCGTCTTACATTTTAGATGTAAACATTAAGCTGTAAACATTTAGTTTACAGCTTAGGGAGCTCACAGCTGTCCTAGATGGTGACTATCTGTGTTCCACCCGGCCTACCTTCCAGCCTGCACGTGTTCCCTACAGGACCTCCTGTTTCCCAACACTACCTTCTACCCATTCTCTCTCCTGTAGTTTTCATTCCTTTTGTTTTTCATATTCTTTTTTTATCTTTAATCAAGGACATTTTGGGGGAAAGTATAAATCCATCCATACAAAATTTATTTATTTGTTTGTTTGTTTTTCTTTTTTGAGACAGAGTTTCTCTGTATAGCCCTGGCTGTCCTGGAACTCACTCTGTAGACCAGGCTGGCCTCGAACTCAGAAATCCACCTGCCTCTGCTTTCCAAGTGCTGGGATTAAAGGCATGCACTACCACTGCCCAGCATTTATTTCTTATATTTAGATAAAGCATGCATTTTTTTTTTAAATAACAGACCAAAAACAACCTTTGTGGGGACCGAAGACATGGCTCTTGCAGAGGATCCAAGTTCAGTTTCTTGCACCCTTACTGGGTGCAACCAACCTATAAGTTCAGCTCCATGAGATCTTATGCCCTTTCTGGTCTTTGAGGTCACCAGCATCACAGGCATACCTCTCATGACACTCATACATTTATTTTAATATAAAATAAGTCTTAAAAAATAACTCTTGTACTTTAGACAGGATAGAGGGAATATGACTTTTAGCTATGAGTGTGTATCAAGAGTGTGGGGGAGAATAGATAGATGAACTTAAATGAATACATTCTGAGGTTTAGTTATAATCTATTATACTATTATTTTTGCAGATGATATTCTTAAGAATCAATAGGTGAAGCATTTGCTTCTGAGAGATGATGTCAAATAACAAGAAAAGGGTTCACGCAATGTTTTTGAGAAATACATAGCATAGCATCTTGAATCACCAAAGCGCATCTGCCTCTGTAGAATTCACAGTTAAGTGCACTGAAGAGGGAACACAAACAAGAAAATTGTCTACCAAGGAATTTTGATGTGTCTGTATGTTTACATGTATGTGTGCAATCATGCATGTGAATGTGCAGGTGTGCTTGCCTGTGTGTCTGTGTGGAGGCCTAGGCTAATGTTCGGTGTCTTCCTCAAGACGTTTACACCGTATTTTTTGAGGCGGGGACTCTCAATGAACCTAGACTCACAAATTGGCCATGGTAATTGGCCAGTGATTGCCAGGATACTTCTGTCTCTCCTTCCCAGTAGTAGGATGGCAGGAGTTCACAGTCATGTATGTGTTTTATGTGGATGGCAGGGATCAAATTTATGTTTACATAGTTATGAAGAAGGTCCTTTACCCTATGACCTATCTCTTCAACCCCTAAAAAGATTTTTTCAGGTATCTACACTTTATCAATTAAGATATTTTTATAAGCATTATCAGATATTGTCCTAATTATTCTTTCTTCTTAGTATCATGCGTTGGCACCCTCCCACTTTAAAAAATATTGGACACTCTTGGCAACTTGCTTCAAATCAGTTGAATATGACAAAAAAGAAATATAACACTTTCAGCAGTATATAATGAAAGATTATCTATCAATTCTTCACCATGATCAAGTTAGCTTTTATAAGAAAAGGCCCTGGAATGGTATTGGGAACAAGAGTATGAAAGACCAATTGTTTTCTTTTAGAAGATTCATAATCTTCAGGAACAGTATAGTGTGTGTTCTACTAAGAATGTGCAAAGAGCTGTGTTAGAATGGAGGAAATGGGGATCAAGTGATTGACAGGTAACATCAATGCCTAGAGGAGTTGTGAGCATTCTGAGGATGACAGAACATAGTGAAGACTAACTGAAGAGTTACAACAGAGATGGAGTATCAACAGATGGCAGCAGGGATTCTGAGACTTGATTGCTAGGATTTCAGTTTGGGTCCAAAGAAATGATCAACTGGAAGGAGCCAACATGTCTGTGCTTTAGGAAATGCAAGTGACTCAGAAAATGACATAGGACCCAGTGAATCAGGGCTCTGAGGACACTTGGGTAGTTTCTTAGTCAGGGTTTCTATTCCTGCACAAAATATGATGACCAAGAAGTAAGTTGGGGAGGAAAGGGTTTATTCAGCTTACTTCCACATTTCTGTTGATCACCAGAGGAAGTCAGGACTGGAACTCAAGCAGGTCTGGAAGCAGGAGCTGATGCAGAGGCCATGGAGAGATGCTCCTTGTTGGCTTGCTTCTCTTGGCTTGCTCAGCCTGCTCTTGTATAGAACTCAAGACTTCCAGCCCAGGGATGGCACCGCCCACAAGGGGCCCTACCCCCTTGATCACTAATTGAGAAAATGCCCCACAGCTGGGTCTCATGGAGGCACTTCCCCAACTGAAGCTCCCTTCTCTGTGATAACTCCAGTCTGTGTCAAATTGGCACACAAAACCAGCCAGTACAATTGACCCCTTGTCAACTTGACACACAAACACATCACTATTAAGCTCAACCCTTACTTTCTTATTCATCCCCAAGATCTAAAGTCCCACAGTCTTTACATATTAAAAGTTCAATCAATTTAAAATGTCCAATATCTTTTAAAATTCAAGGTCTCTTAACTGTGGGCTCCTCTAAAATACTTTCTTCCTTCAAGAGGGAAAAATATCAGGGTACAATCACAATCAAAAGCAAAAATCAAACTCCAACCATCCAATATCTGGGATCTACTCACAATCTTCTTGATTCCTCTAAGGGCTTGGGTCACTTCTCCAGCTCTGTTCTCCAGCTCTGCCCTTTGTAGCACACACCTTGTCTTCTAGGCTCCAGATGCCTATACTCCACTGTTGCTGCTGTCCTTGGTGGTCATTCATAGTACTGGCATCTCTAAAACACCGTCTTCTGCTGTAACTAGGCTTCACCAATAGCCTCTCATAGGCTCTCTTCATCGTGCCAAGCCTCAACTCCTTTGCATGACCCCTTTAGTCCTGGGCCATCAATTGCAACTGAGGCTGCACCTTCACCAATGGCCTCCCATGGCCTTTCACTGTGCTGAGCCTCAGCTGCTCTTCATGACCCCTTCATGCCTTCAAAACCAGTATCACCTGGGTGACTTACACATTTCCAAGTCCTGCTGCTGCACAAGGTACAACCTTGGCTATCTCTGGAACACAGCCTCTTTGTGCTCTCAGGAAACACTTCCCAGA
>NW_022196900.1:15004940-15010547 GCF_008632895.1 Mastomys coucha
AGGAGCTGATGCAGAGGCCATGGAGAGATGTTCCTTGCTGGCTTGCTTCCTCTGGCTTGCTCAGCCTGTTCTCCTATAGAACCCAAGACTTCCAGCCCAGGGATGGCACCACCCACAAGGGGCCCTATCCCCTTGATCACTAATTGAGAAAATGCCCCACAGCTGGGTCTCATGGAGGCACTTCCCCAACTGAAGCTCCCTTTTCTGTGATAACTCCAGCCTGTGTCAAGTTGACACACAAAACCAGCCAGTACAGGTAGGGTGTCTTATCTAAGCACCTCTTGGATGAGCATTTTTCCTGTGAGGATGGTTTAGGTTTGGCAGCTCCTTCGTCAGAAATTCCTGCATATTATTTCCTGTTCTCCATATTTCAAAGCCAAACTCTTCCCCAAACAGTATCTGCAATGACTTTTTGCTTTCCTTGAAAGACATTTTACTACAGCAGAACATACACACAGAGTATGCAAACCTCAGGCTGGTAACCTGGTGGGACTCCACTGTAGAACAATCTACATATCCTGTGCCAGGATACAGGAGACATCACTTCCTGTATCCTGGGAGCTCTCTTCATGTTCTTTTCTGCTACTTTTAACCTTTAAAAACACTTCATTTATTTTATAGAAAAACAGCAAGAGTATGGAAAGTATATGCCCAATGCTCCCTTAATGCTAACATTTGAACTAACCATGATATAGTCCTCAGAGAAGACATAGACAGCAACTTGAAAAAAGTCCAGCAACCAAATGGTGGGTGCTCAAAGCAACAACTGTAAGAATAATAAACACTGAAACACAATCCACAGAATAAAAACACATCCCAACTAGTCATATGCATAATGATAATTGAATAAATAAACAGAGAGGGTCAACTCTTTCTTAGAGTAAAATTTCTGTTAATAAATTAGTATGCTGGAAATAGATTAGGCAAACAACACTTAATAATTGTGGAAGAATTGTTGATGGATGTTAAAAGCAGTTATCAAAAGTGTGATTAAAAACAGAATATTTGCATAATCTCAAAGAATTTCACTATAAGATACTTCTTAATTACCGAGGGGAGAAAAATCACAGTAGCTTCCAAAATAGAGAAAATTGATTAACACCACCACAACCCAGTAATAAAAATTAGCATCACCAGTAATGAGACACACTGAATCTGTGTTCCTCCTGATTGATGCACAGAAAAGGGCATGGAAGCATTTCTGTAAAATTCTTGCCCAAAATGTAAAACCCTGATGTATTCATCAAAAAACACTGAAAGGAGTGAAATGGAAGGATATTCTGCCAGTCCTCTTTAAAAATGTCAAGGTTATGGAAGACAAAGAGTGAAAAGATGGCCCAGATTGGAGGAGCCTGAGGACCCATGGAAACTTAATGCGATGTGGAATCCAGAATTGGATCCTGGGTCATAAAAATGAACAAAAGTGGGGTGACATGAAATCCAAATAAGGTCCTCAGGTCAGTCAATAGTACAGCTGTCTCTCCATAACCACAAAGGATTAGTTTTAAAACCCTTGCCTTATCAGGGACCCACACATCTGCAAGATGCTCTCAAATACTTTTATGAAATGGCATAAACAATTTACCCATAATCTCTGCATAGTTTCCTATATATCTTAAGTCATCTCTATATAAAACATGTAATTGAATGTACATGGCATACAGTACAACAATGTAGATTGTTGTCCTGTATAGTTTAAAGAATAATAACAAGAAAAAAATCTGTACTATACATGCCTATATTTAATATAGATAACATTTCTTTTCCCCCCCAAAACACATATATTCCATCTGAGGTATGTTGAAGTCATATTACATGAAACCTGTGGATATGAAAAGCCATCTGTAGAGTAAATGAATCTCTCTTTTAATTCTCATAAGATGAAATAACAAAAGCTGGTATACAGATAATGTTTCCTTTGTGCAAAGTTTCATCAAATGCTTCTAAACATTGATTCTACTATTTCCACTTCACAGACAGGGAAACTGAGACAGATAAGCTAGGTTTCATTCTGTTAGTCACAAGCCTATTGAGGAGCAAAGGGGATCAGAGCTGAGCTTTCTGGCACCCAGGACCCACTGCTTTCTGCATCTCTAGCAGAGTTCTATTAAGGAGCATGAAGGGCATGTGGCTAGGTTCTGTCCTTCCATGCCAGCAGACTGAAACTGTAGATTTAGAGCCAAGGCCATTTTTCCTGGCTGGGATACCCTTTAAAAAGCCATTATTTTCTCTCTCTTTGAGGTTCTAAAATAAAAACTTTGGGCTCTGTCTTCCCACAGAAAATATCATTTTCCCCAGAAGCTAAAGGAGAGCTGGCTTATGCCAACTGCAGTTTACCAAACAAGATGATTTGTAACTGTGGATTTGATTTTTTTTCCTCTATTGAAAGCACCTAAAATGGGGGATGGGACCTGGATGGGAGAGGGGAGTGAGAGAGAAAAAGAGGAGTAGGATCAGGTATAGAGGAGGGGGACAGGAATGAATCCCAGAGGGCCAAGAAAATAAATAGAAATATACAGCTGCCAAGAGTGTGGGTTGGGGAACCTCTAAGACATCCCAGAGACCGAGGATGAGGGAAGCTCCCAGAATTCAATGTGGATGACCTTAGCAGAAATGCCCAACTGGGAATATGGAACCTGAAGAGACCACCTCCAGTAGTCAGAGAGGACCCCCAGTGGAGGAATGGGGACAACAAGACACCTACAAAACTTTCCACCCAAAAATTGCCCTGGTCTAGAAAAAATGCAGGGACAAAAATGGAGTGAGACTAAAGGAATGGTTGACTAGTGACAGGCCCAACTTAGGATCCATCCCATGGGCAGACAGCAGTCCCTGACACTATTACTGATGCTATGTTGTGCTTTCAGGCAGGAGCCTAACATGGCTGTCCTCTAAGAGGCTCTACCAGTAGCTGACTGAGACAGATGCAGATACTCACAGCCAAGTGTTGAGGACCCCTATAGAAGAGTTGGGGGAAGGATAGAAGGAGCAGAAGGTGATGGTGACCCCACAGGAAGATCAACTAACCTGGACTCCTGGGAGCTCCCAAAGAATAGTCTATCAACCAAAGAGCACATGCATGGTGTGGTTTGTGGCCCCCTGCTACATATGTAGCAGAGGACTTCCTTGTCCAGCCTTAGTGGGAGAGGCTGTGTCTATTCCTGTAGATATGTGATGTCCCTCGGTGCGGGGATACCAGGAGGGGGCACCTTCTCAGAGGTGAAGGAGATAGGTCACGAGGAAAAGAAGTCTGTGAGGGAGGACAGGAAGAGTGCAACATTTGGGATGTTAATAAATAAAATAATTAATAAAAAAAGGAAGCACCTAAAACTTGTGAAAACTAACAAATGGCAAAGCGCTCTGCTGTTTTTCTTCTCCCACGCAGTTGTATTGTTGTCTACTAGCTTTGAGGTTGCATCATGGGGATCACAAGGATGTGAGTAAGGATGCAGCAAGACCCAGTCTATACACAGTGAACAGAAAGGCTGGCTCACACACACAGTTAAGGCTTGAGAGAATAAAGCCAGGTGTTGCTTGGAGTGAGGTCATCAGTCATTCTTGGGCTTACAGCTCAGAATTTACTTATACTTTTATGTTTTAGCTCTTTAAAAACTAAAAATGATTTTATTTTGTGTGTGCATAAGTGAGTAGATGTATATGTGTGTGTGTGTGTGTCTGTGTGTGTTACGTGCAGCATTATATGTGTGGAGGTCAGAGAACAACTTCATGAAATCTGTTCTCTTCTTCCATCTTTAAGTGGATTCTGAGGAGCAAACTCAGGTTTCTAGGTTTGCACAGCAAACACCTTTATCTGCTGAGCCATCTCACCAGACCTGGAAACCTTTGGCATAATTACAAGTTGAAAAACTAGTGTATCACCGATTAGTGGATATTATCCCAGAAGCTCAGAATACCCAAGATACAATTCACAAACCACCAGAAACTCAAGAAGAAGGATGACCAAAGTGTGGTGCAGAGACTGAAGGAAGGACAATCCAGAGACTGCCCCACCTAGGGATCCTTCTCATATACAGTCATCAAACCCAAACACTATTGTGGATGCCAGCAAATGCAGGCTGACAGGAGGTTGATAGAGCTGTCTCCTGAGAGGCTCTGCCAGTGCCAGAAGTGGATGCTCACAGCCATCCATTGGAATGAACACAGGGTACCCAAAAAAGGAGCTAGAGAAAGGATACAAGGAGCTGAAGGGTTTGTAGCCCCTTAGGACGAACAACAATATGAACTAACTAGTACCCTCAGAGCTCCCAGGGACTAAACCACCAACCAAAGAGTACACATGGTGGGACTAATGGCTCCAGCTGCATATGTAGCAGAGGATGACCTTGTTGGTTATCAGTGGGAGGAGAGGCCCTTGGTCCTATGAAGGTTCTATGCCCCAGTGTAGAGGAATGCCAGGGCCAGAAAGCAGAAGAGCAGGGGGAGGGGGAGGGAATAGGTTTTTTTTTTTTTTTCCAAGAGGGAAACCAGGAAAGGGGAAAACATTTGAAATGAAAATAAGGAAAATATCTAATAAAAAAGGGAAAAAAAGAATAATCAAGAAAAAAAAATAATGGATATAATTGAATCAAGCAAACATTAAAAAAAAAAGAAAAAGAAAAACTAGTGTAATGAACTCACACATGCCCATTATCCAGATTCAACAACTGTGAGTATTTGCCCAAATGTGCTTGATGTACACATATATCCATCATGTTTACATAATACTTTGTTTGCTGACCTATATACATCCCATGTTACAGATATTTGAATGAGTTGGTCGTTTCAGTATCTACATATTATAGTGTACCGTAGAATGGACTGGGTTTTATATACTTTGGAAAGGAACAACTTTAATTAGGATAGAGTAGAGAGGTAGAATACTGACTCGGGCTTATCATTCAATTATGGAATCATGTAAAGTGAATCCTTAGGGTCTAAGCCAGTCTTTGACCCGGCCTTCTTCTCTTCCTCCCTTCTTCTCCACCTTATCTTCAGTTATATTGGCTTATCTGACTCACTGTGACAGCCCATGCCATGTGTTTCCACACCATTACTTCTGTTGTTGAACTTGCCTTCTTTTGTCCTTGCCTTTGTTCGCTCATTCTACTGTCTTGCTCCTATCTTCACCTATTTCCCTGGGGGTGCTTCATGGCCTTTGTCACTTTCCACTGTGTCTCATGTGGCTACCTGAATCCTCTCTTTTTTTCTGGATTAGAAGCTGTCTTGTTGATCTCTTCATTTTTTTTTTTTTTTCAGTCATGGTCTTGTACTCAAACTATTTTATTCTTATTTGTTAAGTGAATATCTAAAAGCACTTGAAGGGTTATCTACGTCATTCATGGTCAGTCATTACTTGGGCTAGCTTTCTCCAGGTCTTATTTTCTGGCTTCAATCGCTGGAGAAAGCAAGGCAGTACGAGGGTCCTTTAACACTTCCAGTGGGTACCCCTGTTCTGAGAACAGAGGAAGTCCTCGTGGTATCACTGTCTGGCCTTACACAGTGGGTGAGGATACCAATCTGGTACTTCAGTGCTTGAAGGACTGGCAGATGGAAAGGATTCTGGTTTCCCTAAACAGGCGGCATTCTCAGTGTAATTGGGGGCAAAAA
>NW_022196900.1:15010562-15026230 GCF_008632895.1 Mastomys coucha
AAAAAAAAAAAAAAAAAAAAAGAGCAAAGAGACCAATTCATCGAATACTTCCTTCTATATTTGGAGAAGATACATTTTACATGCTTCATGAGGTTAAATGTCCCCTGCTCCTGATTACAAAATTCTGATTGGCATATTAATCAGATTATAAAAGTGGGAGAAGGAAGAACCGCCAAAGAGACAGCAGCTGCTCTTTTGCTGCTAGATCCATTCAGGATATAAAATTTTTGCTGAGATATTTATTGTAAAATGTTTTTTTCCCTTTCCCCTCTTGCTTTTATTTTTAGCCGACATTACCCCAGCATCTGTTCCACCTCGTGTGAGAAATGCTTTGGAATGGGGGTGGGAGGCTGGTGAGAGGAATGTACATAACAAAAGTTAGGAAGGGAGGACGGCTGGAAGAGAGGCAAGGTCTCCACCCTCACCAAAGACAGAGGACACTGGTCAGGGCTTGAGTGTCTCCTCTTGACACTCAGATTTCACCCATCCTAGAACTTGAGAGACATTCAGGAAAGGCTCAGATTTTATCAGCTGCGTAACTACCCAGCGCTTGCCGCACTTTTGTATGTGTATGTTCATGTTCACTGATGGGAGACCCATTACCTTTGAAAGCAGCTGTAGAGAGGAAATGAACAGACTGTTTAGCTGGGACACGTTGCAGGAAATAAAAAGGTAGGACAGGAGCCAGTGCAAATTCCGAGGAGCAGCAATTCATGGGCCGATGCAGTTCTGTGACACTAGCGGGTTAGAAAGTTCTTCTTTATCCATAGATGGAGCTCCTATTCCTCATTCCGCTTATGAAATACCTATTGCCTTTCCTTGGATTTCTCCTACTCAAGTTAAATTTCCCTGCTAGTTTCATCAGTTTCTCCCAAGACAGTGTTGATCATCATCCTCAGCTTGACAACCATTCTTACTCCATCATCTATGTTTATTCCAGATGTGGGTTTCAGACCTAAATTAAGCACTTTATCTAAGAGAGATAGTAAAAAAAAAAAAAGCAGTGCTGCTGGACTGTTCTGTTTTCCATTGTGCTTTACCTCTTCCAAGTCAGGGTTAAGGCCTTGGTGACACAGATTGCTGGGTATCAGACCTCATTACCAAAATAAATTGATTAATTTTTTTAAGAGAAATACCATACAGTATAGGGAATGGAATCTCAGGACTCTGGACAAAACACCCATTTATTAAGATGAGATTAAGATGAGCCATTTATGATAGGCTGTAAAATGAAATCATGTAAAATATGATCCAACTTGAAAAAACTGGAAACATTAGAAATAATTTGGAAAAAAGGTGAGATATAATTGTACTAGGACCCTGGGTTGAATTACTAGAATCAAAGCATTGAGCTTGGTCCAAGTATCTAAATATCAAGACAAAAATGAATAAATAAATCTTTTCATTGTTCTATATTAGATGAAAATGTTTCCCCTTGATAGGCATATTTTGTTCTACATAAAATTTACCAAAATGGAGGCATTGATTTCTGCTCCATCTTGTTCCTTGTGAGGCTGCGTTCTGTGCTTCTGGAGATCATGCCTGCCTTATTAACTGTCCTTTTTTGCTGAGCACAGCCTTGCCATTTAAACACACTCCAAAAATGCTTGAATAGATTTCCACAAAAGATTGGAAGCACTTAATTGTAAGGTCACTTGTCATAAAACATTATAAAATAGAAATAAAGGATGAGAACAGAAAAAAAAAAGAAGAAGAGAAGAACATGGAGTCCGATGAGAGAAAGAACACAAGCTGAGTAACTATGAAAGTCAGAGAACATTTCACTATTAGCGACCCCATGCTTGACACTGAGCTTGTGGAAGCAGGAGTGAAGGGGAAGAATTCAGTCACATGATGAAAGTTTATAGCCCAAATGGAAGAGTAGCTCACTCACTCCCAGGAAGCAAAACATTTCTAATGGTATTTTGGAGTAAAATTCCCATTCATAACCCTATTGGAAAGACAAATAGGAGGGTGAGCTGTGTTACTAGTCCATTGCAGATGCATTTCCTGCATTCTCTCATCACATACTGTGATGGCAGCAGGGCGAACACAGTTCAGTGAAATGTGCAATGCATTACACAAATGGTGAGTCCCATGGATCCTTAAAGTAGGCGGAGAGAAATAGAAGAGCCACACCCTTGAGGTTTGCTTTTGGAAATACTTCTACTTGGCTACTATGAACTCAATACTGAGTCAAACTTGGGCCTTAGACAAAGGGAAGATGACCACTAGAAATGTCTAGGGGCCATTATTAGATAGTTCACACTATACCAGGGATTTCTTCCCTAAATTCTCTAATGTAAGTATACTTGTTTTAACAGATACTCATAGGCCATCAACCCAAGTTAAGAATTAATGATATTGCCATGAAACTAACAATTCACCCTGATTAATATTGTCCATGTTTGTTTTTTCTTGTTTTTTTGTTTTGTTTTTGTTTTTGTTTTTGTTTTTGTTTTTTGTTTTTTTGAGAGCAGACTGGTTTATTTAGGAGGTCATTTCAGCTCTAATGAGGGTTTGAAGAATGGGAGATAGGGAAGGAGGAAAACCCAACATGGTGCTTGTTAACGACCGGCTTGCCTTCCACCTAGAGAATACCTACTTGCCTGTTTCCTCTTCGGGAAGTTTTCTTTGATGCTCCAGCCCACTGGGTTTTCTCCTTCCTTCAGTTTGGGCCTCGTGTTGGGCTCTCATTTAGCACCAGTCACATCATGTAGTGACGGGATTTGTAATAAATACATTAACACTTCTGCTGGACCTTGGCTTCTTTGTGGAAATGGACAATACTGTTTAAATGTCTTTGGTCCAGCATATAATAAGCCTTCAAAATGTTATGGATCGCATTAATGTAGACCTCCCATGGTCAAGTGGAGCAATCATATCTTCAAGAATGCATGGCATCATTTCTGTCCATGTGACTAGACCTGTCCCTATGAAAAGAATTCTTTGATAAAGGGTCAGCAGGAACATGTCTCTTCTTTTGTAAGTAACACCACCAGAAGTGATTTTAGATTTTTGTTGCTATAGAAACCTCAGAAAGTACATTAACGTCAATGCAAAGGCATCTTATTCCTTAAAAATTTCATGTTTGAATGATTTAAATGTAGGTCCCAGCTGGGTGATTAAATGTGTTTCAGACAGGCAAGCAGTATATTGTAGTGGTTAAATATGTAGGCTTTAGATGCCTGGGTTCAACTGCTGGCTCTGTCACAAAGGCATGTGTGACTCTGAGTGATTCAGAGGAAGAAATCAAGACATAGGGATGTTTATCTTTCCCAAGAGTTCATAGGCCTACCACTTACAGCCTCCCATATAGCTGATATTAACCCCAGAAGCTTGAAATATGTTACACTATTAGCATAATGAGGAAATCAGAACATGAACAAGGAAAGGAAAAGAAAGAAGTGTCTCTCATTTATTTCCCCATCTTCATCCCTATCTTTATCTCTTGTTCTCTTCATTCCTCCTCCCTACTTTCCTTGTTCTCTGGGAGAAAAGTTAAGTTCAATCTTCACTGGAAAAGGGTTTTATCTACTTCCTGAGTGAATCAGGAAGCAGTATGCTTCTGTTAAGGCAATAAATAATTTCTTATATCATTGTCCTTCATGAGTATTGTAATATCTTTTAAATGGAAAAGTTTTGTTTATTTTAGTAAAATCAATTCATTGGGTAGCTACTGTATTCCCAATATAATGCTGCACTGTTCCTAATCTACACTATTTCTCATTAACATTAACATAATTATTAACATTATTTATTAACACACATTCATTAATTAACATTAGCCATTACCATAACTCTAGAATGTGTATTTTATTGTTCTAGTTTGTTTGTTTCTGACTCAGCCCATGACATTGATGTAAGAGTAATGAGTGGGCCAGGAACACAAATCATAAAGTCATGATATCGAGGATGGGAACCCTGGGGTAGATAGGGATCAATCTTGTTGGACGGGCCTGGAAGCTTAAGGATGGGAACCCTGGGGAAGATAGGGATCAATCTTGTTGGACGGGCCTGGAAGCTTGTATGGTATAAGTACCTCAGAGTCACCCTAATATGGAGCAGAAGGGACTAGGCTACATACAAATTACCATTGTGCATTGGTTTAAAGAAATACTCTGGCACATGTTAATTTTCATGTACTTGTGAGGACTTGCAGATAAATTCTTAGGTAAAACTGTATCATTCTGGAGGACTCAAAGGAACATGAGCTGCTATTAATTATCTGTAACCAAAGAATGGGGAGCTAAAGTGAGAAAAGCTACAGATGCTGGATATATTAAATGTAGCACACATTACCACAATATGGAATCTTCAGACTCCCAAATCCAGACTTTTCCAACTGCTTGCATCACCCTTCCAACATTGAGCTGCGGAGTAACTGTTGTGTCTCGGTGACTTGAAACTTGCATAAAGACTCTAAGTGGTGTGAGGGAATGCCCTTTTGAGGATGCTAAGATGTGTGCAATAGTATGATTACACAGTTTGATTATAGCCTTACATCTTCTTCACGAGTTAAATTGTGCCCCAACAGAATAATAATTTGAAGCCCTAGCTCACAGTGCCTTAGGACGCAACAATATTTGGAAATGAAGTTATGGTCAGATGCAATCCCATTGGTATGAGGCCATAATGGAGCAGAATAGCCTCCAATCCTATATGACTATATCCCTTAGAAGATAGCCTCAGAAAAGCACAGAAGTGAGGGGAAACCCTGGATGGAGAAGGCAGAAATTGGTGTTATGTAGCTATAAGTCGAAGAATTCCAGAGGTTGCCAGACATCCCCCCCCTAACAGGGAGGAGGCAAAAAAAGAGTTTAAAGGATGGTTGGTCTTTTTCACAGATGTCCAGATTTTTCAGTCATCTAGCCTCCAGAGCTCTGATCTCATCAATTTATATAGTCTTAAGCTACATAATTTGTCACATTTTGTTATACAGTCCTGGAAACCAAGTAGACATCCATCTTTGCTTTTTTTCCTTCCTTAATAAAACTTTTACAGAAACTAATGAATGTACAAGAAGGGGATTTCATAGCAGCTTTCAGAATTCTCTGAGTTATATTTTGCATGACTCTGAGAAAGTGATGTGTGTCCCTTGAGAGATCAATGCTTCTAACAGAATATAAAACTACGAGGTTTGGATAAAAATTATTTCCATGTTTAGTACTTATTAGGTTTACCCCTGATTAATGTGTCTGATATTGCTTTCAACCAGGGTAAATTATACTCTATTTCAAAAGCTAGGAAAGTGACAGATTGAGGGAAGCCAGGAGGAGAAGCTGTAGGACACTACCATTTCTGGTAATGGATGCAGCCTCCTACAATGCTTTGTCCTTCTGACCCTCCAGGATTCTAGGAGCAGATTCTCCCACTCTTCTGTACTTCCATGATCTAAACAAAAGGCTTGGGGCAAAGAATATGCTGAAAGATTTATTTTTATGATGCATGGGTGTAGGCAGAAGGAGAACTGGACACAAACTCCAGTGGGGAGAGCAAGATCTGGCAACCCAGGTGGAGTGAAGGGTGCCGTGAGGCAGTGGGGAAGGCTGTTTCTCTGTGGATGATGCAAGTGACTGCCATGCCAGGAGGAATAGCTACTTCTGGCTCTGTTATTTTAAGGCAAACTTCCCCTACATTGCATTTTCTAGTCCCACCCCTTTATACACTATGATGGAAAACCACTTCAAGCTCTAACAAGTCTGATGTGAGGGCTGTTCCTTTAGTGTGACCTATTCATCAGCAATAGGGTCCCACCTCAGTACTACAAACTGGGAAGAAAATGTGTTCTTCTTAGATACCATGAGACTACATAGGAAGTACAGTACTAAGACTAGATATGGGGTATAGGGAAGTTTGACTCTGAATGAAAAAAAAATGTTTATGGCTTATTTGCTATGTCTTTTTTTCTGTAACAGTAACATACGTATAAAAAATAACCATGTCATATGTGATGGTTACTTTGTCAACTTGATATAACCTAGAGTCACCCAGGGAAGAGAGTTCTGATTGCCTAAACTGATGGAGGAAGACACATCCTGAAAGTAGGTGTCTGTGGTGGCTTGAATGAAAGAGGCCTCCATAGGCCCATATGGAATGGCTCTACTAGGAGGTGTGGCCTTGTTGGAGGATGCATGTCTCCTGGGGGACAGGCTTTGCGACTTCAGATGGTCAAGGCAGGCCCACTGCCACTCTGTCCTCATGCGACCTGCCCATTCTGATGTAGACCTCTCAGCTCCTTCCCCAGCACCATGTCTGCCTGTGCACCATCATACTTCCCACCACGATAATAATAGGCTCTGAAACCGTAAGCCAGCTCCAGTGAAATGTTTTCATTATTACGACTTGCCACAGTCATGGTGTCCCTTCACAGCCATAGGAACCCTAAGTAAGACAGCATCATTCCTCATTTGGGACTCTGAAGAAAGCTAGCTCACTACTAGGCGCGTATTTATTTATTTTTCTTTCTGCTCTTGATTATGTATGGGACTAGGTACTTGTAGTGTCTGCCTTGACTGCTCTGAGATGATGCACTGAAAGGGTAAATAAGCTTTTCTCCTCTTCGAACCTCTTTGGCTGGGTATTTTATCATGTCAACAGAAATGAAAGTAGAACAACTTAGCAGCTGGGTGCTAGTAAGAAGAGGGTCTACGCCAGAGACTATAGAGGACTGACTTCATGACCATGACACCTGTACCATAAGCAGTCCATGTCTTCATAACGTTGTCTTCTATAGCAGTGTCTGCAAATCTATTGATACACCTATCTGCATCATATATTATTGCAAGTGTTCTTTTTTTTTATTTTTATTTTAGATATTTTCTTTATTTACATGCGAATTTCTCCTTTTCCAGTTTCCCCTCCAAAAAACAAAAAAACAAACAAAAACAACAAAAACAACCCCCTGTTGCCTCCCACTTCCCCATGCCTGCCACCCCGCCCTCTCCCACTTTCTGGCCCTGGCATTCCCCTACACTGGGGCACAGAACCTTCACAGGGCCGAGGTCCTCTCCTCCTATTGATGATCGATTTTGCAATCCTCTACCATACACATGCTGCTTGAACAATCAGACCCCTCTATGTGCAGTCCTTGGTTGGTGGTTGAGACCCTGGGAGCTCCGAGGGTACTAGTTAGTTCATGTTGTTGTTCATCCTAAGGGGCTACAAACCCCTAAGCTCCATTGGTCTTTTCTCTAATTCCTTCACTGGGGACCCTGCACTCAGTTCGATGGATGGCTGTGAGCCTCTACATCTGTGTCAGTCAGATACTGTCAGAGCCTCTCAGGAGATAGCTATATTTAGGCTGGCTTACCCTTCCTTCAGTCTCTGCTCCGCAAGTGTTCTTTATTTGTGAATTTATGAAGACAAAGGGAGGCTTTCAGTAGACAGAATTTGCATTTCCTTTTTGTTTTGTTTTTTTTTTTTTTTTTTTTTTTTTTTTTTTTTTTTTTTTTTTTTTTTTTTTTTGTTTTTTTGTTTTTTTTTGAGACAGGGTTTCTCTGTATAGCCCTGGCTGTCCCGGAGCTCACTTTGTAGACCAGGCTGGCCTTGAACTCAGAAATCCACCTTCCTCTGCCTCCCAAGTGCTGGGATTAAAGGAGTGTGCCATCACCGCCCAGCTCAGAATTTGCATTTCTAAGTGATGTAAGTTATGTAGATGTCATTATGTGTCGTCTGAAGATAATGGCTAGTCTTTCCCTGCTATAATGGTAAGAGTTCTCTTGGACATAGGATGCTTTTGTGTCACTTTTTCCTAGTTCTTGAGATGAGTGTGTCTCAGATTAGTAGGAGGTCTGATAACCAGTGGGGAATTTTACTGAAGTGCAAACTGGATCTAAGAATCTGAGTCAGAGTCCAAGATTCTGTTTCTGATGAGCTCCCTGCTGATACGGATGCTGGACTCAAGGACTGTTTGAAAAGGAAGGTGGCAGATTTCCTTTCTGATTTGTCTGCTTGTTCTAATGCATCTGTAGACCTTCCTGTGGTGCTGGGGCTTAGAGCCAGGTCTGTGAGAATGCTAAGCAAATGCTTTCCCACTTATCTACACCTCCCTGGGTGAGCCAACCTAACTCTGCGGACATGTTGTCCTTTGTCCGCTCAGGTCCCATTACTTTTGTGACTTAGATGGCCCCAGTTCATAGCACCTTCACATCTTGACTCTTGGTTCCTTCCTCACTGATTTAAAATCTCAGGGTCACACTGGATTACTCACAGTAAGTGACTCATGTCAAGTTCTGAAGGTAAGTATATTCAGGATGTCTATGTTATCAAAGACATTTCTCCCATCCCATCCCTTCCTTAGTCTTGTTAACTCTTTCCTCTTCGCAGACCTTCTCTACCCTCAAATTCTCACCTCTTATCCTAAGCAACTAGGACTTTTCCCAGCTCTCATAAGATGTATCAGTTTTAGTAAGGGATGGCTCCTCCATTTCTGATAGCCACCCTTCTTGGATGGCAGCTAAACACTAAGAATGCCAACATTGGGGCTGGAGAGATGGCTTAATGATGAGTAGCCCTGGCTGCTCTTAGCCGATGGGGCTAAATTCCCAGCACCCATAAAAGCACTCATAACTTCTTTAACTCCAGTCCAAGGGTATCTGATGCCCTCTTCTGGCTTTCTCAGGAAACACATGAATGTGATGTACATACAGGCAAATCACTTCTACACATAATATAGGGAATAAATAAATTAAATAATACTGAAACATCTAAAAATACTTAAGAACAATATTAACCACGTCTTTCTTATAAATGTAAAACCCCAGAAGAGATCCATGAAAGAGAAAACCAAAAGGCCAATTAGGAGAAACAAAATTTTAATGCAAAAAAGCATCTTGCCATTCACATCATAGAGGGGGAAGCCACTTTTACCATGGCATCAGTTCCAATCCAGTTGTGGTAGAGAAACTGAAGTTGCTAGTCAGATTCTCAATAAAGATTTCACAGTTTTTTAATCCTTCTGAATGAAGTTGCTTAAGTTCAATCTATACAGTAAAGATTTATTCTTGCTATTTCTATTCCTCCAATGATTTCTGTTCCTGTTGGCTATTTTAAAAATCCATAAAAATGCTAGAGGCTGAAGATACTTTCAGGAAAACTTGCTTTGTAAAATATATTTCACAAAATGCCTCCTCTCTCTTTCACTGTCATGGTAGAAAGGTCCCTATCATTTCCCTGGGCTTTTTTAGGAACAAAACAGTTTCTAGGATGAGTGTTGTCTGATATTTAGAAGAAATTACATTTGTTAAAAGTCAGCCCAGGAATAATGATAAACATTTAAAAAGTCATTTACTCTGTGATTACTTCATGAGCTTCCCTACCAAATATGTCTTCATCCACACTCTCTATTTTAATCCATATCTATAGCAACTAGGCACAAAACTAGGTGCTTGCTCTCTAGTCCAGTTTTGTGCTTAACTGATTTTTATCCTCTCACATGTGGATCACATAAGTCAAGGAAGGAAATCGTTTTGATGTTCGACATGTTTACCAAGAGTCATGGCTCTCCTTCTTTGACCTACACTCTGGTTGGCTGGTGTGTGAGCTTGTTTACTCTGGTTAAAACACAATTTCCAATTTGGTAGTGATCTGGCTTAACACATCTCATAAAAAGACTGAGAAATATCCCTGGACATCAAAGAGTTTCCAAGTGCAGATGTCTTGGGGAATGTAAAGGAATCTGCAACATATGGATTAAATTCTGGTTGTAATACACACAGTCCTCTTAAAAAGCTACTTGAGATAAGCCACACAGTTTGGGTTTTCTCAGACCTTTTTTTCTTTCTTCTGACTATGGTCCTATTCCACATTTGGGTCATTATTTGAATGCTTCCATACCAAACAATGCTTGATGTCCCTCCAATCACTCACCCTAGAGTATTTTAGAGGCTACTGTTTTATTTTAATTACTTTAAGCCTTGTGATCGACAGGTCTAATATCCCAAATATCATGTCCAGTAGTGATAGTTTTTGGAATATTATATTTTAAACACACTTCTTTTTTATGAGTTCCTGGCAAGAAGAGTAAACTGTCAGTCAATGTGGTTGACCAACAATTCTTTCCTGGGACTTCTTATTGAATTCCTGGTTAATAGCTTCCTGATCATCTCCTGACCTCTCTGTCTGCTCCTTTTCAGTTTTTTCTCTTTGGAGAGCTTTAGATGGAGTGAAATTGATCTTGGTGCAGATGTTAAGGGTACCACATAGTGTCTAGCATGTCAGAGTGGGGCATTTCAGGGTTCTGTCCTTAAAATCAATTGCCTCCATACCCTGTCCTCCCTAAGGAGTTAACTATTCTTGCTCTGTCCACTGGTTAACCATTGTCTAACCATTTTCCCACTTCTTAGGTCACAACATCAATATGTGCAGACAGACCAATGAGCTGTCTCCCCATCATCCAAGAAAAAGCTATGAAATTCACAATATTTATCCTACACAAAGTTAGCTGATCCTCGTGTTTGCTTTTTTCTTTTTCTCCCTATTATCTAGGCATTTATGCTTTACCTCTATTCCTTCTGTTAAGTTTTCCCTACTTTTATTAAAATTTCTGAAGTAGTATTTTTTGTTGTTAAGATAATATTCTTTTAAGCTTTTCTATGTTTACACCATTGTCATATTTAGAGTCTAAAACTTTGATATGCACATTGCTTCTGTGTTCATAAACTTTCTCTTTTGAAAATTGTTTATTTTTATGTATTTATTTTATTTTTATCTAACTTATGAGTGTTAAGTCTAAAATTAAGAAAGACATGCACTTATTAGATCCAGTTCTGAGACAACTCAGCTCATCAAATCCCTCTCTTCTTCTTTTCCTCCCCCTTTTCCTTCTTTTAGACAGGAAAGACATTTTTTATGCTGTTCAGAAAAGTGTCTTTTTATTTAAAATCACATCATCTGTAGCTAGCACCCATCATACTGGTCAATACTATACAGAATATATAACTATACAGATGAGATGTTCCTGATATTTGCTAAAACATCTGTATGACTTTTTTTTGAAAGAATCTAAACCACAGTGAATTAGCATTGATGAACAATCTGCACTTACTGATGCATAGGTATTTTTTGACTTTCATGATTTTAATAGTCAGTAATTCCCTATGACTACGTATTCTTAGAGACTAATATTTGCTGAGTGTTTACAAATGCACTGCTTTGTAACATGAACAAACCTGCTTGGAGAGCCTTCTTGGGGGAGAATAAAACTTAGTTTAATGTAGAAAAGACATTTGGGCTCTCCTAGCTTTGGTGGTGGCAGTAGCCATGGGTTGGGGTAGAATTCCAAGGAAAGGAAATCTTTTGTATAAATGATAGGGAAATCTAAAGATTGTTTTGACTAGGGAGGCAATTAAGCATGGTGACTTCAGAAATTTCTATGCAGAAGAACTCTGGAGGCAGCATTCTTGTTGCAAAAAAGGAACCAGAGAACTTTCATTGAAGCTGAAGTCATATGACAGCTTGATGTAAGACTGATAAGCTATCCATTGCCCTTATTAAAAACAAGAATGCATAGTTCCTGGATGTAACTGGAGAGGGTGGATTGATCTCATCCGAGCCATCTCCATGACAACACCACCACAATAGACTAGAAAATAGATGATATGAGCTGTGGAAGAGACCGAAGCAGGTGAAATCAGAGAGCAGGGGGCTCATAAAACCTTAGGGGTGCTTTGCAAGCTCTCAAGTGTCGGCCAGGAGTTCTTGGGGTGAGGGTTATGGGAAGACGATGGGGTGCACTGGGAGATGACAAGGTTTGAGGCAGACAGGCCAATGAGCAGCAGCAGGTAGATTCAAAGAATGGGAATTAATTCTTTAGCAGAACAGTTTTCTTCATCTGTGAGAAAAACATTTATGAAGTAAATCTAGTAGGTTGCAATAATATGTAACATACCCTGGGCTATTTCTGCATGTCAAATCTTGGCCTCTTTCCATTGATTAACGTACTTATTCTTTGTGACAACCCTTAAGGGTCCATTGTTATGCTCTTTTTTTTTTGTAGGGTTAAAAACACTGGGACACAGTCAAAGATATGCAATTTGTTTACACAGGTACAAAGAATAGAACCAGGCTTAAATTCTAAATAGCCTGGTCACAGAGTTGGTGTTCTTAGTCACTATGCTGTGATAGCAATGTGTTTATCATTATAATAAATTATTCAGACAATGAATGAAGTGTTATATCCAAAAAGTATATGCATTTGATTCACATTCATTGAGTCAACAATTTTTAGAAAGCTGTGATAATTTTATTAACTGAGCATATACTGTATACCAGACACTAAGTTAAGTGTTTTACATAAATTATTTAGTTCTTAAAGTAGTCCTCTTAGATAAATACATTAAAACACTTGCATGGAGTTTATATAATCTCGTAGCATTATACAAGAAGTTATGGAATGTCCTTAGAGCTGAATAAAACCATGTAAAGTAGACAATATGTCACTCTTCTTTTGAGTTTAAAAGATGGGTCTCAGTTGTATCAGCCCTCAAACCAGTTCTTGAATCCATGTCTTCTGGCCTACCACAGCACACCGCCTTTCTGAGCTCTTTATCTGTGATAATATCTCACTCACTTGCAAGAGTTAAAATAACCAGCCCCTTTACACTGAGGGAGTCTTTGAGTTTGTCCTTGAAGGCTGGAAACACAGATGTTTAGAGAGAACATTCCAGGTAATAGAAATGACTGTCAGAAAAGAAAAGAAGGTTGGAAAGTGTGAGATATTTGTGATGATTAGCAGCTCAGGTGTGTGACAAGTACTTAGAAAACTGTAAAGGCAGTATGTAAACATTAGTAGTTATTACAGAGTTCATGATTATTTTTATTGGAGTGTGCCAATTTGCATTCTTGACACATGTTGTGTTTTCTTTGGATGAAAGGAGAAATCCTAAATCATTAAAGCAACTCGAACACAGATTAGACACACATATAGCTTGGCAGACTGGACCCCTGCCATTCCTATTTTTATATGTTGAAATCTCTAACTGTCTAATCGTGGTGGTACAGAGTTCACTCCCTCAGCAGCCAAGATTGATTTTTCCTTTGAGTAGACATGCTTCACAGAAGTACCCTTTCCCGTTACGTTTTGAAAGTCATCAGACATGCTGTTATAAATGATCACGGAAGATTACTAGAGATGCTGCAAAATAATAGTGAACCAAGTAGCATCTGTAATTTCCAAGGATGGCTCGCAATCATCACTCAAAATGAACCCTATCTGAGTGCAGAGCTGAACTTTCTCGTTTCCTCCCTCTCTCTCCCTTTTACTACTTTATAACATAGCTGAAATGGATACTGCACCTCATGAATTTTTATGCAAAATATTCAGTTGCAAGTCACTGCTGTGCGGACAAGCTCTCCTGGTGAAGATGTGAGTTAGCCTGCTTTATTCAATGGCTTGTGGCTTAGATAAGATAGAAAGTCTTCATATCAATTGGCTAACCAAGCATCTAAGTCCATGATGGGTGCTAACCCTAAACGGGTTTTGGATGCCTCTTGGTTTAGACTCACATAGGTTAAGAGAAAAATGATCCCATATTTGTTGGCAGAATAGCTCTTCATACAAGCTGTCTGCTTAAGACATCCAAAGCTCTCACAGGGCCTGTAAAAATGAAGCCCTTCAAGTTAGCACCTGTGGAGCCATATTTCCCATTCATTCAGATATAATTGTGCCCCCTTAGTCCTGTTAATTTTATTTCTTTAATTTTGAATCTACATTGTATCTCTGCCATGGCTCAATCAGACTCTCTTCTCCTCAATCAAACCAAGATAGCTGCCTTTGATTTGATCCCCTTTCTGCTGTCTCTCCCCATGCCCATTCCATCCATTAACTCCTATCCTTCTAGAGTGATTGTACATATTCTAGAACTTAATGGGTTGAGTAGCACCTTTGGTATATGCTCCCACCCTTTCTAAGACAAAACATCCAAACTCTTGGCATGAAATTGATACCACCCTTCATCTCTAAACCTTCTGGTTATTGGGTTTGCTATTCCCAAACATGGCATGTCTAATTGTCTTCCCCCTAATTTCAAACACACACACACACACACACACACACACACACACACACACAGACAAACACACACCACTTGTGTAGAAATGTGTATGTTTCCTTTTTATGTGCTCCTGCAGCTAAAGGGAACAATTCCTTGAAAGAATTTAATCCAAAAAAAAATGACTGAGGGCTTAATATGCAACAGGCAGTATGTTTTATACTTGAGACCAAGATAGAAGATACGTCACACTTCACTTTGGGTGGTGAATATAGGAAGAGATCATTATGATCCAGTGACATAATCAAAGATAATGTTAAAAAAAATGCTTAAATAAGGACTGCAGTGAGGAGTGAGATCTTTTGAGACTCTTATCTGACACTTTCCACTTTGGCACGGCCTATTGTCCTTTGTCAATGTCACCTGGTTTCCCTTTCTCTATAGTATTTATCTAAGCTTATCTCCCATATTGTGCTATTTTCTGCATATTTTGCCTCCCTCACCACAAATGGGACTTTTATAAGAGATTCTTTAATTCCCTCTTACTCTCTGGCTTGGCATATCAGTAGCTAACACATATTTACTGACTAGGTAAATGTGGTTGGAGAAGGCTTCCTGCACCCGTCTCCCCCAACCTGCTTTAGTTTTTCTCTTGGGTTAACCAAGACTGTCTGCCCTTCATTTGTTCTAACTGTAGCCAGCAAGCCATTGCAACTGCGACATGATCCATGGGAAACACAGGCTTTATTTCATTCTGGGGACTTTTGTGACCATCTAGTATGATAATTTTTCATTTCTATGTTTCTTCATTATCTGTACTACAAATGTGCTTCACCACGCTAGATGTAGGCAAAGAAAGATAATGACATGAAGTCCATCCACTAATTTATCATACCAGATTAAGCAGATGTTCACTGTACATTGAGATAAATGCTTTTAACTGTGGTAAACAAACTCAAGACATGCCATTTAGCGGGTGGCATGAGTGTCTGTCATTACATTGCAGACAATGTTGTTTCTAATCACATTTAAGCTGGATCTTTTTGTTCCCTTAAATCATCTCAAGAATTGAAATATAAGTTAGGAAATATTTAGAAATATTAGGAAATATTTAGAAATTGCTTTATGTACAATGCTTATTTCAGAAATACAGACCAGAATGACAGCACTCCATGATGGTGAGAAACCGGGTGTTGGTTTCTCAGATATCAAAATTCTGAAAGGAAGAGGGACAAACATGTTAGCTATCATCAATCACATACAATCTGTCATGTTATTTAGATATGAGATTCCTTTTTGCCTAGATAATCTCAGAATCGGGTGAGATTACACAGCTCTCCAAGACAAGCAAGCAAGACTCACAATGGAGGGTATTTTCTTTATTTTTTTTTCCTTAACAAAAACATAGTCATCTATATAGGCTCCTGTCAGCCAGCACTTGCTGGCATACACAATAGTGTCTGGGTTTGGTGATTGAATATGGGAAGGATTCCCAGGTGGGGCAGTCTTTGGATTGTCCTTCCTTCAGTCTCTGCTCCATACTTTGTCTCTGCATCTCCTTCCATGGGTATTTTGTTCCCCCTTCTAAGAAGGATCAAAGTATCCACACTTTGCCAATAGCTTCTGCTCTAAGATCAAGAATTGACAAATGGGACCTCATAAAGTTGCAAAGCTTCT
>NW_022196900.1:15027122-15039838 GCF_008632895.1 Mastomys coucha
ACAGAAGTAGAGGCTCATAGCCATCCATTGGACTGAGCACAGGGTCCCCAGTGAAGGAGCTAGAGAAATGACCCAAGGAGCTGAAGGGGTTTGCAGCCCCTTAGGATGAACAATATGAACTAACTAGTACCCTTAGAGCTCCCAGGAACTAAACCATCAACCAAAGAGTACATGTGGTGGGACTCATAGCTCCAGCTGCATATGTAGCAGAGGATGGCCTAGTTGATCATCAGTGGGAGGAGAGGCCCTTGGTCTTGTGAAGGTTCTATGTCCCAGTGTAGGAGGATGCCAGGGCCAGGATCAGGAGAGGGTGGGTTGGTGAGCAGGAGGAGGGGGAAAAAAACAGGTTTTTTTTCAGAGGGGAAACCAGGAAAGGGGATATCTTTTGAAATATAAATAAAGCAAATATCTAATAAAAACAAAACAAAACAAAAAATGTAGTCACCAAATGACTAATATCTAATGTCCTATACAAGAAGTTCTTTTTTTATCTTATCACACAAAGTAATGAGTTTCATTATATTTTCATTCATATGCTACACAATAATTTTTTTGTAGCTACAATTAAATCTAAGAAATTTCATTTGTTGAGCCAGGGGTTGCTGCACATTTGCATATTCAGGGAGAAGGAAATGGCTTAGAGGGTAAAGATGTTCACTATCAAGCCAGCCAACCTGCATTGAGTCTCTGGAACCCATGTGATTAAAGGAGAAATCTATCCTTCCAATTTGTCTTCTGACTTCCACACACACATATACAATAAATAACTATGTGTAAACAAAATTATGAGAGGCGATGAAATGCACATTATTTAATAGACAACTTTGTGTGGCCAGTGCTCTTATTATCTGAACCTTACCAATATTTCTATCGGAAGCATGAGAGGTTAAGTAGCACATCATGAACATCCAATGCATGAGTGGCAGGGCAATAATTGCAGTGAGAAAGCCTTACTTTCCCTCTGATAAACTCATCAGGAAGCCAACAGGATCATCCTCCTGATGTGAACCTTCATGAGCACTGTGATCATATCATTAAAGGTTTAACAGCAGAACTGTATGGCTGTTGGACTCAACCTCTAGGCAGTTATTTTGGACCTGTGGTTCAATGACTAGGGGAAGCATTAGGAGGATGGAAAATCTTCCTGAGTGTTCCAAGGCCCTGGAAGAGGTCAGGTTGTAGGTGATGAGGCTCATGTATTTGACCGAGGACCGAGTTTTATATTTTTGAAGCTAGAGGAGAATGTGATGGGTATGGCTTTCCATGTAGTCTGCCATGCCCTCCAGCTCTTTCTCCTTTGATGATAACTGCCTGGAACCCTTCTTTCACTGACAGAGGGATCATAGGAGACTCAAAGACAAAGCAGTGGTTCCCCTAGATTCAGCTGTTGATTGTTTCTAAGAGTGAACTAGGCTTTACTGGTCAAAACCACTGGATGGATTTCTATTGCTTCTTGGAGGAAGAAATTCAAAGGGCACCTCCTAGTTCTGTCAATTCAATGGAGAGGAATGTGACTCAAAGGTATGTTTAAAAAGATAATTGTCCAAAGGGGAGAAAATATAGTCTTGATTACATTTTCAACATTTTCTCCCTTTTAAACTTTAATACTGTAGGTGAATTTTGTGATGAATGTCCTGAACTTACAGATTCTCAAAGTGACTCCCTCATGAGAAAACTGAATTTTCGAAGTTCATAGTCAACGCAGATCAATAAATCCTACACCAGTTGACTTCTTTTTAAATGTAATCTGCTGAAGGTACAGGGAAACCACATAGACTGGATTGCCTGTCCCAACTTTGGAAGACAAAGTGAGGCTGTACTATCATGACTGACGGGACTCCTCACGCTGCCTTTACCCGCCCTCTCTCATCCACCCCACTCATGGTTTTCTGTTGTTAGCACCCTGTCAACAATCACTCAGCTGGACTTGCAGCAGACTCTCAAGAGATCTGATACTGCCTGGACAGTGGACATGGGATTGCAGATGAACTTCTTCATGAACTATTTATATACGTGTAACTCAGGAGAGCACTGTTCTCAGGGACTGTGGGCTTCATCTTCAGGTTTTGATTTGTTTGATTCTCAGAGAGAACCAATCTATGCTAGAAATATATTGGTAGTACTTGGTTTATTTGTTAATATTCATAAAGTAGTAGAATATTATATGAATATTAGAATTTGACTATCCGATTTCAAATTCCAGCTATGTTACTTGGACCTTAGGAGAATGTCTTAATCACACCAAGACTCTTCCTCTATAAAATAATAATATAATTGTGTGCCTACATTTCTGGGGTTAATTGAGTTGTAAAGTGATTATAGGTATCACACAGCACTTGCCGACATCAGTTTCCTAGCATGTTACATAAATACTCATGTTTGTGTGTACATATATATATATATGTATATATATGGCTTTGTCTTTAAAATAATTATAATTTTTCTTTCTTTGAATCTCTGAATTTAATATAGAATACCAACATATGGCAGTTGATTAATAAATGCTAATTGAATTAATAAAAACAGTAAATCATGGAATGATAATTCCATGGATTCTTTTTTCCCACTTCAACTTCTAAATTCATTTTTTCTTTTGGGCTCTGACATGAACATAGCATGTCTTTTGAGGAGGCATTACTTTCTTTTATTTATTTTATTTGTTTTTTTTTTTGGTTTTTCCAGACAGGGTTTCTCTGTGTAACCCTGGATGTCCTAGAACTCACTCTGTAGACCAGGCTGGCCTCGAACTCAAAAATCTGCCTGCCTCTGCCTCTCAAGTGCTGGGATTAAAGGTGTGTGCCACCACTGCCTGGTGGTATTACTTTCTTATCCAGGGAATGAGGGGCCAGCACATGATGTACTAGGAGCTTTGGAGTCTCATCTTCTCCTCATTTTTTTTTTTTTTTTGCCCTGGCTTGTTAGAATGGTCAACCACTATCTGGATTCAGGCTTCAGCCTCTGTACATTCTTCTTCCTGTTGTTTTTCCTGCTCTTGTCTTTCTTTTTAAAGGTATGTTTTCATATGTATGTGTACAAGTGTTCTGTGCATGTATGTCTGTGTGCCACATGCTTACAGTACCTGCAGAGGCCAAGAGAACACTGGATCTCCTAGGACCAGTACTGTAGATGATTGTCAGGTGTGATGTGGGTACTCGAAACTGAATCTCGGTCTCCAGGAAGAGGAACCAGTGCCTTAACCACTGAGCCATTTTCCCAGCCTCTGTACTTTCTATGAGGCCCATCAGACTCAAAGGTTCTGACCAAATAGTGTTGAATATGGATAACCTGGGAGTTAAGAGGCATGACCAAGAGTTATAAAATTTTAACCTTGTCCTGGTCTACCATTTAATGAGAGTGTGAATATGGAAAAATCATCGAATATTTCTTCAACCTGATTTCTAAGCAAGGATAGTGATTATTCTTCTGTTTATCACTCAAAGATGATGAGGTCCCCATAGCTTGAGTTCTCGTCAATGGTAACGTGTACACATTTATGACCAACTTACTATGGCTTATAGGCCATACCTTAAAGGACAAGCAAATACACCAAACTCAAATAACAACTCAAATACACCAAATGAAGGAGATGAACAAAATACTTTCAGATGAGGAAGAAAGTAACTTCTCAGACCACCCCCAATTGACGCCAGGAAAATTAGGACGGTCATGCCTTGGCAGAATTTTATACTCTGGGAAGAAAACAGAATAGGTTTTTAAGAACTATAACCTCGACACTAGGACTAACAATCCTACCAGTTCCACTGCTTACTGAGGACTAAACTTATAGAAAGAACTAAGTCAACAGATGACTTCCATTTTCCTTCTCCATCACCATTATTATTGTGTTGTTGTTTTTCTATTATTATTATTATTATTATTATTATTATTACTACTACTACTACTACTACTATTCTCTTGTAGACCATGCATGTCCTTTGCTTTGTAGGAAAAATGACCTTGAACTTCTGATTCTTTTGGCTTCACCTTCCACCTGCAGAGACTATAGGCAGGTACAACCATATCCAGTTTATGTGATTCTAGGAACCTTTGAGGTTGCAACCTGAGCTCTGTGCATGCTAGACAAAAACTCTACCAGCTGTATGACATCCTCAGCCACCCTCAACCAATTATAATGAGCTCCCAATTATTACCCTAATTTACACCTGGGAAAATGAACTGCAAGGGAGGTCAAACTACTTGCCCAATGTCACAGTGCTGTAAGAAAGTCTTGTTGGGATTCAACTCTAGGTCTTTCTTAACTGTGTCACTTTTCTGCTTCCTACAATTGTGATGAAGGGAGTGTAAGTACTGTTCAATTTGCATAACATCTGGGAATCTTCTATCAGGATGCATCTATGCATTGTTTGAAAGAAAAAACAAATTAAACACTTTCACATTCTAGGTTTTTTTGACAGACTTCATCCTCCTACATGGAGTTTTATTTTGGCTCTCAGCCAACAATGTGGATCTACGGATGGGGATATGTTCCCCTGGGGCACCTGGGTGTGCATATTGAACCCTGACTTCCTGACTAAGGGTTTTTCTTTTCAACCGAGGAAAGAAAATTGTAGAGCAAATAAATAATAGCCAGGGGAACTGAATCCTAGGATGGGTAATGAGATAGGCCAGACACACTAATTTGCAGTTATTTCAGGCTTTTGACTCAGCAAATATATCCCAAGATAGTCTCTCTCTCTGTCTTTCTGTCTCTCTGTCTCTGTCTCTCTCTGTCTGTCTCTCTTTTTTTTCTACTCTTTCTACCTCATCCTCATCTTTTCCCACTTCATCATCTTTCTGTGTTTGGGATAGATGCCAAGGCCTTGTAGATGCTACATATATGCTCTGCTCCTTGAGCTATATTCTGGAAGCCATGAAATTCTGTTTACAACTATCTAACAATCTCATAGAGAATTAAAAGTAAGTATCCTTTAAGTTCTAATCATTCTGCCTCCTATGTATCTCTTAATTCTACCTCTTGCTCACTGCTGTTTCCCATGTAGAGGCCACTTCTTTCTTCAACTCCGATTACTTCAAGATCCTCCTATAAACACTCCTCCCTAATTCTTTCTTACCTCCTACCTTCAACAAATCTGCTTTCCATGCTGCAGCCAAGATGGTCCACAAATGTCTATCAAGTCATTTATGCTTCAAATATGCCAAGCAGTGGCCTCTAGAGGAGTATTAGCCCACTGCCGTGTTCAGATAGGGCTGGGATAACTTATAAAGAGGTGGAGCCAAGGCTTCAGTGAAACTTCAGGAAATATTTCTGATGATGAATCACGGTCTGTGTTGGGTGGTAAAATGAGCTCCCTGTCCCCGAAATGCACAGTGGAGATGGACATTTCTCAGGTTGGTGGAGAATCTTTTTTGAAAACTGATGCAGGGTATATGGGGAAAGGAGAACAGGAAAACTAGTTTATTCTATGTTTTTTAAAAAATTGTTTTGAAATTTTATGAGTTTAGTGTTCATAGTCATATTAAATAACAATTTTCCCCTTGAGTGTTTGAAATTAGAAACAGTTTCCTCCCATCTCCCTTCCATTTCTTTCATCTTTCCAGTTTCTCTTCCTGCTCCATGCTTGGCTTAGTCAGGGTTTTATTGTTGTGAAAAGACACCATGACTATGGTAACTCTTATAAAGTCTTATATAATTGGGGCTGGCTTACTGTTTCACAGGTTTAGTTCGTTATAATCATGGCAGCGAACAGGCAGACATGGTGCTATAGAAGGAGCAGAGAGTTCTGCATCTTGACTCACAGGCAGCAGAAGGAAACTATGATCTACTCTGCATTTAAGACCTCCAAGCCCACCTCCACAGTGACATACTTCCTCCAACAAGACCATGTCCTAATGGAGCCACTCCCTATGACCAAGCTTTCAAACACATGAGTCTATGGTGGCCATTCCTATTCAAACCACCATACTGCCCTTTCTTTCATCCCTTCTTCCCTCACTCTTCCTTCTTCCTCTTCTTCCATTTCTGATTTCTCCTATTTCCATCTTGTGCTAGCAACTTTTACATCACTGTGACAAAATACTTCAGAGTGACAATGTAAGCATCTGTTTTGGTTCTGTTTCAGAGTAATTTTGGTACATGATGACAGGGATGGCATGGTGGCAGAAGTGACCAAATTTATGGCTAAGGAACCATGTGGATGCAGCTTTTCATACAATGTAGGTCAGAAAACAGAGAACTGGGTCAGCATTAGGGATAGGTAAACCTTCAAAGGTCTGCACCCGATGGCCTGTTATCACCAGCCAGGCCCTACAGCTTAAAGGGTCTACACCCTTCAAACTAGCAGTACAAACTGGGTATCAGCATTCAAACTGTGAACCTGTGGGGGACATTTTAAATCCAAATCATAGCACTTCCTCTCTCTCTTTCCCCTTAAAACAGAAAACGAGGCTAGGCCGAGTTAAAGTGAAGTTCTTGAGTAGGGGGACTATTACCACAACTTTTCTTGGGAAATAGATGAGCAAATGTCTGTTACTACAGATAGGGCACTGGAAATAGACAAAGGAGATAAGTCCATTTAGATCTGGTTTGGAGAGCTAATGAATTTCTTGGGGTTATTTGCAGGAGTATGAGTGAAAGATTGTGTAGCAGAGCACAGAAGACTCAAAAGCACCAACATCATCTAAATATCCATTCCAGCATGGCTCATGACTCAAGGAAACTGAAGCTTAGAAGTCTCCTCCTACACCATTTGCATATAACTCTACAGATGAGTGTCCTCTTCTAGAGTGATATTTTTTTTAATTGTTTATAAAATCTTGGGTATGACCCTTGTGGGTCCTGTTTATTTTGTGAACTTCCCAAGCCTTTCATCTTTGCTAGCCTCCAGAGTTTTATGAGTCTTCTCCCCCACTCTCTAGGAAACAACATTTCAATTTGGAGGAGACAGTTATACAACAAAGCCCTCTTGGGTCTATAACTATATTTTCTATTGTTTGCGTGGCCCAGAATGGGATGAGGTACTATCGATCAGCCACTTCTTTTCAGGTATGAATTTATGCAGTGAGCCACTTCATCAGCACAAGAAAGATGGATTCTGATTTTGAGAGGCAGGTTTTCGGGTTAGCATCCTCCTTGTACATGTTCCCAAGAGAATGACAACTGCACCAAAGCACATATATTCACAGGCTAGAATTGTGATCACTAGCTTTCCAAAGCAGTTTTATTAATAAGTTCTGTAAATATTTATTGGGTGCTTACATGTGCTGTTCTAGTTGATAGTTGTAGAGAATGTGGCAAAGCCCTTATCCACAAGAGTTTGCATTCCAATGAGAAATACAGAATAAATTAAATAGAAGTATACTATGCATTCAACTACTGGTGAGTGCTGTGTGAGGTGAAAGAGTACATTATGCTGCCAAGACAAGTAAGACTCATACCTCCATGGCTTCTGAAGACTGAGCTCAATCCTTGCTTCTGCCGTGTCTCTGTGGAAGACTATAGTCCTATTCTTTGCTTTTGTTTTAAGATATTTGCGGAAGAGACCTCAATATGAGGCTTTTGCGTATTGATAGCAGAAGAAAAAAACTATAATAAACAGAGTTTATCTTTGAAATCTTCTGCCTAAAAGACACACATCATGACTATCTCTATCTCATTAATCAAAGTAAATTGAATATCCACTCCTAACTTCTATGCTTATTCATGACACTTCAGGGAGAAAAACACAGGTAAGGAGTAATATAACAGAGAGCACACATTCAGCAGGAGAATCTGCAGTTGATTAACTGAATGGAGCAGAGAAATAGCCCACAGGAAGAGATGGACAAGGCCTGCTCTAAGTTGAAGGAAGGTAGACACATTCCTGATGAGGAATGAGAATGTTTGCGCAGCAACAGAAAGATATTTGTAGCTAGAGGGAGCACAGTAAGCAGGGAGGAGTGGGATATGACGTCAGTAAAGAGGAAGGGGCCAAGTCATCGACAGTCAGAGAGTGTGGAGACTCTCAACAAGTGCTCGTCTAGGACTCCCAGAAAATAGCAGTGAGTAAGAGTCAGAAATATCATGGATTTTCACACTTATTACAAAGTAACAATGCATAAATAACTCATGTGAGAACAAAGTGAGACAAGAAGCAGAGTGGGAGATGGTTGCTTATACTTGCAATGTGATGACCAGAGTAAAATACTTCAAGACAGTGGTTTTCAATGTTCCTAATGCTTTAAGTTCTTCAAGTTGTGGTGACCGTCAACCATAAAAACATCTCCTTCCTATGTCATAACTGTAGTTTTGTTATCTGATATATGACTCCCAACATGGTCACAACCTACAGGTTGAGGATTGCTGATTTAAGAAGTGGCTTTTGAGAAAGCCTAGAAGGGGATGAGAACATGAGGTTATGCAAATATGGCTAAAAGGACCAAAAGCTTGGAGACAATGTGACTTACAAACTTTTAGAATGTTTTAGTTAGGGAATGCAATAATATGCTTATATTTGAAAATGATTGCTCCAGGTATCATATGGGAAGTAACTAGAAAACATAGCCAAATCAATTTGGTTATGAGTGGCATATAATCAGAGAGATTGTTGACTTCTATTAGGTCACATGAGAGATGGACACTTGACCTGGCGTACAGGTAGGTATGGTAAGAAATGGTCAGTGTTTTGATATTTTTAAGGATGAGTGAATGCAGTTGGACATATGAATTCAATGCTATCTAGACTATGGTCTGAGCAGTATTTTTATTTCCTAGGTTGTGTAGAATTGAAAAGTGACAGAAGAGACATTGTATAAGGCATAGATGCAGGCATAAACGAGAGTCAGAGATTCTCCGTTGGGTATATTGCTTTTGAGTGGTCTATTAAAAGTCTAAGTGGTGTACTGAGAAGCTTATTGCTCAATAGATGTGTGGTGGTTTATATGAGAAATGGCTGCCCTAGGCTCATATGTTTAAATATTTGGTCCCTGATTGCTGGGCTGTTCGGGGAGGTTGCAGAACTTTTAGGATGTGGAGTTTTGCTGAAGGAAGTGCATCACGGAGAGGAAGATATTGAGAGCTCATAGTCTCACCTCACTTTCAGTTTTCTCTCCTTACTTCCTGCTCATGGCTGAGAAGTGTTCTCTCAGTTTCCTGTTCTGACCACTTGCTGTTATGCCTCTCCATCATGATGGATTCTTATCTTTCAGGAACCATAAGGCAAAATTAATTATCATGATCTTGGTCATGATATTGTATCACAAAACAGAAAAGTAACTGTTATGAGGTGAAATTAGGGGAGTGTTGAGGCTGAGGAGTCGCCATTAGTCATCACGATAGGATAGATATTAACTATGATATTAGTTGATCATACCTTTGTTATGTATATAGAATAAGATAAATGAATGATGATACAGAGTTCTTGTGTGTGTCAACATTTAGAAACTAGAGTGGGGAGCAGTTAGCAAAGGAGCCTGAGAAGGAATGGCGAGCATGATAGGAAAACCTGAAGACTGAGGAAGTAAACCCACCCAAAATGACACAAAACAGCAAGTGTGCTATTCTCAGCAGGCAAGAGATATGAGCATTTCAAGAGAAGGAAATTAACTCTGCCAAACTCTTTGGACACACCAATTATGCTTGAGTCTAAAGTTGTCTCTTGCCATCACCAAGAACTGGGACACTTATGATAATGGTTGGAATGGAATGATGGACCTGAAAGCTTGTTGAGATTTTCATTAGAGATCAGAAGGTGGAAATAGAGGCAGAAGTGGTAATAAATATTAGAATAATTAGGCTGTGTGGAAAGAGTTGCATAGCTAACACAATTCCTTTTTGTCTTGGTTTTATATATGGTGTTGAAGTGGAAGATAATATATGATACCTGGGCCATAATGAAGTGGCCTTTGCAATGAAGTGTGGCTGTATTGTACAGGAAGACATGCTGATTCATCCCCTCCACTCTGGCACTGGCAGAAGAGCCTTTATTTTGACTGACAGTATTTATCACTCTGCAGTCCCCCTAGTGTTTTATAGCACAGATGTGTTCTGCATTCTAATTCCTTTATGGCTTATATTATATTACTTAATTCTGTGTTGATTTCTATTAAGAGTTAATTATAAATCTTAGGGATTAGTGGTCACCATAAAGTTATTGCTATTGGAATTCTTACTGATTACATTAAACACAACAGGTTTCCAGGACTGCAGATTTATAGCTTCTTTTTATTTAATTAATTTTTAAATGTTTTTATTTTTTTCTTAATTATATGCAGATGTGTGTGATAGTGGGATGTCTTCAGAAGCCAGAAGAGGGCATCATATCTTTTCAAGCTTGAATTAAAGGTGGTCATGAGCCTCCTAGTGTGAGTACTGGGAACTGAGCGTGGGTCCTTTACAAGAGTTCTATGTGCTTTTAACTGTGGAGCCATCTCTCCAGCCTCCATAACCTCCTCTTAATAAGGACAATTTATCCTTAATAAAAAGGTAGGAATTGAGAGGTTTTAATTTTAAAGAGACATGCTTCCCAACCCACCCCACCCCAGCTTTTCTAAGCATGATGTCACCATAAGATAATAAATTCAACCCCAGGTTTATCAAATTAGCATCCGACTTAGCATCATAAGCAAACCCCACTAAATCTGATTATTTTATCATCAGGTAAAAATATCAGCAGCCCTCTTTCCTCAATAGAATTCATTTGAATTCATAGTGGATTATACTTAAAAGCTAATTTTCATTCAGATATAGTATTTGTGTTTCAGTGTTGATCTTCTTGAGCCCAGACACTTTTTTCAGGGGTTTTTGGTTTATTTTAATAAAATAGGAACCACGTGTCTTATGTAGACCTGTTGTTCAGAAGGCCTTGGGGGTTATTCAAAGCATCATGACTACTAGTATGAGGAGGACCACCCTTTTCTAGAGTCCATCATTGAGCCTCTGGTGATCTTCAGACTCTCTCCATCCCTCAGACTGACTTCTTGGGGAAACAAGAAAAACTGCTCTTTGCTTACTAATTGAAATGCTAAGCAATAAACTCATGCTGTGTACCTTTTGCTGTAATTCAGATGTTTCCTCTTTCTACTTATACCTAGAGTAGTACCTGGTCTATAGGGGAGCTTATGTGGTGTCATTGAAGAGCCAACAATGGATTTAGGGGCTCTTAGAATGGAATATTCTTTGGTTGGCTATCCTAAGATCATATCAATCTACTTTTCTAAAAATGTATTTGGAGAAAGCGAAAATAGCTCAGTAGGCATGTAGATATGGATAAGGCCAAAGCCCAAAGCACTAGTATCTATTAGTTTTATGATTTGGTCAGATTATTAGTCTCAGTGTATTCCTCTGTAGCTCTTGACACTCATGACAATGTGATGAGTGCTCAGGGTATATAGTAGACACGATATTGGTACTGTCATGAATAGAATAGCACATCACCTGTCATAATGTTCCAGACCATACATACAAAACAATGTATAGAAAATATCCCTTTCCTATTGAAAACCCCTGTGCCTAGTAAGATAGATAAAACAATATTCTAACATAATTCAGCTGTGGGTTGCCAGAGCAGATATGGTATATTTAAAAATCCTTAATAAGAAGAACTGGCCACAATCAGGTGGTAGCAGGGATAAATGACACCTGACTTGGATTTTTTTAGAACAAAGGACATTTTTTTTTTACCAGAATAGGTTTCATTCAGCATACTATCACTGAGAAAATGGATGATCACAAATGCTAGTGAGGATGTGAGCAAATAGGAACCTTTGTTCACTGTTGATAGGAATGCAAACTTGTGCAGCCACTATGAAAATCTGAGTGAAGATTTCTCAAAAACCTAAAAACAGAACTTCCATTTGACATCATTACACCACTCCTGGTTATAACTGAAGGACTCTAAGTCTCCTGAAGAGACTCTTGAAAATCCATATTTATTGATGCTTTGCTCACAATATGGAGGAAATGGAACCAGTTTACATGTCCACCAACAGAATAATGGATAAAGAAAATAGGCTACATATGCACAGTGGAGTCTTATTCAGCTTCAGAGCAAAGGGAAATCATGTTCTTTGTAAGAAAATGGTTGCAACTTGAAACCATGGTCTTATACCAAGCATCTCAGACTCAGAAAGACAACTGCTACATGTTTCTCTCATATACTTATTCTACATATTAGCCTCTCTGTTTCTCTGTCTCTGTCTGTCTGTCTGTCTGTCTGTCTCTGTCTCTGTCTCTGTCTCTGTCTCTGTCTCTCTCTCTCTGCGTGTGTGTGTGTGTTTAGGTCATGAAAACGTGGGGAATGGGTCTTAAGTAGGGGAAGAAAAAGAGGGTATAGAATATGTATGGCATGAGAGCAGAAGAGAGAACAGTGAGGAGAAGGAACCAGCAGGAGCAGGAGGGGGCAAGAGACCAGAGAACAGAGATGAGGGGATGTGGGAAGAGGATCACCAAAACCAAAGTGGTTATGCAAATCCCATATTTAAACTCATTACTTAACATATCTATATTTTAAAAACTAATAAAACAGGAAACTGAAGGTAGCAGATATGAAACCTTTGAAGTAATAGTGGATGGGATGAGTCAAGTTTGTGGTACAAACTTGTTACCTACCTAGAGCCTAAGTTGGCCCTATCCACTTCCAAACTATGCACAGCAAGGAGAAAAGCAAATGACCGAACTACAACCTATGTTTAAAGCACACCAAAAAAGTCTGTTTGAATAGGATATAGTGGGCAGAATAATGTCCTCCTCAACAATATCTATAAACCAATCCTGCATTTTA
>NW_022196900.1:15039866-15044849 GCF_008632895.1 Mastomys coucha
AAAAAAAAAAAAAAAAAAAAATAGAATGCAAATTGTAGAATATATTAAGACTGATAATGAGATAATTTTGATGAGGAAAGATTATACAATACAATGGACCCAATGAAATATAGCCCTAATGTGAGGATACATACAGGAGGAAGAGAAGATAAAGTGCTGCATGAGAAAGATTAAGTCTCTGGCATTGAAGATGGAAGATGTAGCTGCATATCAAGGAATGCTGTGGCTTCTAGAATCTGAAAGGAAGAAACCTACTCTTCCATACTCTCAAGGTATCCGTGCTGGCATATTGCTTTTATTTTTTCCTTTTGCTTTAATTGGATATTTTATGTATTTACATTTCAAATGTTATCCTCTTTCTCTTTTTCCCCTCCGGAACCCCCCTCCCCTATCTCCCCTTCTCCTCCTTCTTTGAGGATGCTCCCCATCTCACCTACCCACTCCCACCTCACCACCCTGGCATTTCCCTACTCTGGAACATCAAGCCTTCACAGGACTAAGGGCTGCTTCTCCTATTTGTGCCAGATAATGCAATCCTCTGCTACATATGCAGCTGGAGCCACGGGTCCCTCCATGTGTACTCTTTGGTTGATGTTTAGTTCCTAGGAACTTTGAGGGGTCTGGTTGGTTCATAATGTTGTTCTTCTTATGAGGTTGCAAATCCCTTCAGCTCCTTCAGTCCTTTTCTAACTCCTTCATTGGTGACTCCATGCTCAGTCCAATGGTTGGCTGCAAGCATCCCCATCTGTATTTGTCAGGCTCTGGCAGAGCCTCTCAGGAGACAGCTATAACAGGCTCCTGTCAGCAAGCACCTCTTGGCATCCACAATAGTGTCTGAGTTTGGTGTCTGTATATAGGAGTGATTCCCAAGTGGGTCAGTACCTGAATGGCCTTTCCTTTGGTTTCTGCTCCTTACTTTGTCTCCGTATTTCCTCCCTTGAGTATTTTGCTCTCCCTTCTTAAAAGGACTGAAGCATCTACATTTTGGTCTTTTTTCTTGAGCTTCATAAGGTAATAGCCAGAAGCTGGAAAGATCCCAGATGTCCTTCAACAGAGGAATGGATACAGAAAATGTGGTACATTACTCAATGGAATACTACTCAGTTATTAAAAACAATGACTTTCTTAGGCAAATGAATGGAACTAAAACATATCATCCTGAGTGAGACAACCCAGTCACAAAAGAACGCACATGGTATGCACTCACTGATAAGTGGATATTCGCCCGAAAGCTTGGAATAGCAATGACTTGCTGTTTTTCAACTAAGTTGAAGCACTTTAGACATCTGACTTGTGGAACTGTATTGAATGAAGCCACTAAGTTTGAGGTAATTTGTGAAAGCAGAAACAAGAAACTAATGTGTAGAGAAGCAGAGGAGGCATCAGCATGTGGGTAGGCTCTAAAATCTGCTGGAAGAGTCCAGTATGGGCACCAATCCAAAAATAAATAAATGAATAAATAAATAAATAAATAAATAAATAGATGGATCTGAGAGGAACCAAATATCATCCCCATAAGGAACTGTAGTGCAGTGTAGTAGTGCTGAGAAAGATCTGAGACACCGGCACTATAATGCTCATTACTCAAGACTTTTACCACAGAGAATTTTAATGAACTATGTGGGGTGGACGGCAGCTTCTGAGGAAGAGAAGGCTGACTCATTGGAGAGAGATGATACATCTGGGTTTGGTGCTAAATGAAGAGAGCAACATTTGTAAATAAAAAAGGTTGCAGAAACAGCACATGATCACTAAATGACAAGACACATTAAATTTCTTCTCCATCAATTTAAGTATAGGGACATTTGACAAAAGAACCATTGATTAAAATAAAAGTTACTGAAGTCATTATATGTAGGGTGGTGGGCTGTGCACAGACAGCCTGGTCCTCAGTTGAGCAAAGGTCTGGAACCCCGGTGATCCGGTGGGTGATAATTTCTGCCTGCATGGGACAGAAGGTGTTCTACCACATCTCCTGGGCCCCTGGCTCCTGTCACAGTTATAGCTCCACATACATGCTCCCTGCAGGAGAGGTATGTGGCTATCTGTCATGGTGCTAGAAGTAGCACCAAGCCTTCCCACATACAAATAAGGTTTCCCCAAGCTCTCAGTCCAAACCAATGAGAAGTAACTGTTGTTGAACCCTGAATCACCCCCAAAACTGTATATAAATCCTATCCAGGGAATTAAAGGTGTGCAAGAACTACTCCATCATCCAAGCCTTTTGTTCTTAGAGCTGTAACACTTGGGAAGAGGTCTGCCTTCCCAAAACGCAGCCTGAAGCTCCCCTGCATTCCTCACTAGCTAGTTGGCTTTTCTTCAGCCTAGCCTGACCTGACTCAGTGCAGGGTGGTGCAGAGTAAGCGAACCGGGAAGGCACAGCAGAGACAGAGGTGAAGCCAACTGCAGCAGATGGGACTTCCCCTCCCTGCCAGTGCTCACTTCTCTTTGCCTAGAACTCTGGAACCAGGCTGGGCCAGAGATCTCTGTGGAAAGTCTCTGGTACATGGACCCACAATTATAGCAAAATAAATAATATTTTTGTAAAAATGACTCTAGTAATACATGTAAATCCATCATTTTCCCACATACCACAATTTAACTGTTTGGGAAAGAATAAGTCACCGAAAAATAAATAGAAAAAGAAATATAAGAAAAGAAGAAAATTCTTTCTTTAAAACAAATCATGAGACAGAAGAAAAAAAAAACATGGTACGTTATCCCAACTTAAATTGAATAAAAGTAAGTAAGTCAGTATGAAAATGTTTCCAAATAAGAAATCCAAAAGCTCAGAATCAAGATAGCTGATTAGGGTCAACAAAACTCAGGAAATAATATGAAGAAAAAGACAAAGCTGTTTTGGAATTGAAAGTAAAATGAAATGTGTTTAATTAGAAGAGAGTCAACTGCAAATATAGACAAAGAAATTGGAAGTTAGGAGGAAAACTGCCTGGGAAATACTAATCAAATAATGGAAGGCAAAATGAGGAAGCTGACTAGTAAACAAGCAAGAGAGCCCGAGAGTCCTGAGCCCTGGAGTTACTGGAGAACTGAAAGGAGGAGCTCGAGCCGAATCTGCATTCAAAACTGCCATCCAAGAAAACTATCTGAAAATTAGACCTCAATTTGTAGATCCAAAGGTCCTGCTAGACACTTGGGATTTGTGTCATCAACTTTATTAGTAAATTTAAAGATACCACATTGACTTCAGACAAAATGAAGAGCCAGCCTATTTTAAAAGGAAAGAAACCCAAACCACAAATACAAATAACCATGGGATGTATCAGGCGCTCGCCAGCAGAAGCAGGAGTTCTAAGAAGGACCGGTGAAATCCTTCAACCTGGTTAACCTGAACTTTCAAGTCAAGCTCGCCAAAAAATGGTTCTAGACATAGTGACCCTCAGGGACTGTTGACCATGAAAAGCAACCTGAACTTTCCAATTGAAGATGGATTCTATTCAATAAAGTTGTGATGCAGAAATTTGCCCTATTTGGAAGCATCAAACATATTCAGGTATGAAATTCTGACTTAAAAAATAAGGAAGTGAGGGAAGGATCTAGAGAAAAATAGAACAGCTTGGAATAGAAACATAACTAAATGATGGGAGCAGAGAGGAGACACCAAAGGCCTAGTAATCCAACACAACCAAAACCAACTGAACCATTAATCCAAAGGTAATGAGGGATGAGGGTTAGCGATGAAAACAAACAAGTAAACAAACAAGCTAGAAGCCTGAGTAAGCAAGAATGACTCAAAGGGCTATATGTGACCATAGCTAGTCAACCAATGAAAAATTAAATAAAAAGAAAGAAAATATCTTTAAATAAAAAAGAAACATTTAAAACTAAAAAAGAAAAGATAGATTATATGTAGAAATGTTTCATCATACAACCTTTAGTCTAACATTCACATAAGAAGGAGGGAAAATTAATCATGTGGAGGTGTATATGGTCATGTAGCAACACTTCATAGACCAAACACAGAGAATGCAGTGTTAGTCCCAGAACAGGGTCATTTGGATCTAGAATTGCCCCCATTCCACTTTAAAAAGCATAAGTTGTAGGTGGCCTCCGGGGTGCCATCTTACAATAAGCTTAACAGGTTTGGTCTCTTTCTGTGTGTTCATTTTCGTATCACCTTCTTCCTTTTCTTTCTTTTTCTAATCCTTGCTTACTAGACATTTTAAAATGAGAAGCATTTATAAACAATTTCAGTACAGTGGTGGCAATTCTACTTCTTATGATATTTCCCTCACTTCCTTCTTAGTGCTCCACTTAAGTCCACTTCTGTGGAGCCACACTGGCACGGTTTAAATACTGGTTGTTCTACCTACCCTCTTAAGAGCCCTCTTCCTTATTTGTAAAATGGGTTAAACCTCCCTATCTCCCTGGCTTTCTGTACAGATTAATAATCAAAAGCTTATATGACATGTCTTGTTCAGTGAATTCTTGCTGCATTTCCCCTTTTTCCAGTGCTTACTTTAATAATTTGAGAAATCCCATCAATATATTCCAACGATATTAACTCCTAATTCCTCTCAGAACCAACCCTTTTCCTACCCACTCAGCTTTGTGTCTCTCCCATCTTTCTTATTTTTTTTTAATACCTTGAATCCAGTTCAGGCTGGCCACATAGTTTTGGATGTGGAGCCATCCCCTGGAGCAAGATCCACTTACCAAGCACGACACTCCTAAAGAAAGCTGACTCTCCCTCCCCCACCAGCTGTGAACTGCCAATAGCTCCTCAAGTTTATCTTTTTGCTAACCATTTTAACTAATATTTTCTAGGAAATTGATGGGACTAAGTAATTACTAAAATTCTTGATTATCAAAAGCAAGGCACAGTACCAGATGTACGTTAAGTGTTCAGAGGATGGGTACAGTCATGATTTCCAGGTACTTCAAGGCATAGAAGACACAATCACAAAAGAACAAACACGATATGCACTCTCTGATAAGTGGTTATTAGCCCAGAAATTTGGA
>NW_022196900.1:15045699-15048731 GCF_008632895.1 Mastomys coucha
TTTTTTTTTTTTTGACATTTTCTTTATTTACATGTCAAATGATATCTCCTTTCCTGGTTTCCTCTCTGAAAATAATAAAAAAATAAATAAAATTAAAAAACCCTGCTCTCTCCCCTCTCCCCCTGCTCACCAACCAACCCTCTCCTGCTTCCTGGCTCTGGCATTCCCCTACACTGGGTCATAAGACCTTCACAGGGCCAAGGGCCTCTCCTCTCATTGATGACTGACTAGGCCATCCTCTGCTACATATGCAGCTGGAGCCATGAGTCCCACCATGTGTGCTCTTTGGTTGATAGTTTAGTCCCAGGGAGCTCTGAGGGTACTAGTTAATTTATATTGTTGTTCGTACTAAGGGGCTATGAACTCTTCAGCTCCTTGGGTCCTTTCTCTAGTTCCTTTATTGGGGACCCTGTGCTCAGACCAGTGGGTAGCTGTGAGCCTCTACTTCTTTATTAGTTGGGCACTGGCAGAGCCTCTCAGGAGACAGCTATATCAGGCTCCTGTCAGCCAGCACTTCTTGCTGGCATACACAATAGTGTCTAGAATGATGATTGAATATGGAAGGTTTTCTAGGTGCAGCAGTCTCTGGATTATCCTTTCTTCAATCTTTGCTCTAGTTTGTCTCTGTAACTCCTGCCATGTGTATTTTGTTCTTTTTTATCTAAGCTTTAGTCTTCCTGCTTCTTGAGTTTGTTGTGGTTAGTGGATTGTATTTTGGGTATTCCTAGTTTCTGGGCTAATAACCACTTATCAGAGAGTGCATACTATGTGTGTTCTTTTATGATTGGGTTACCTCACTCAGGATGAAATTTTCCAGGTCCATCCATTTCCCTAAGAATTTTATAAATTCATTGTTTTTAATAGCTGAGTAGTACTCCATTGTGTCGATGTAGCACATTTTCTGTATCTATTCCTCTGTTGAGGGACATCTGGGTTCTTTCCAGCTTCTGGATATTATAAATAAGGCAGCTATGAACATAGTGGGGCATCTGTCCTTGTTACATGTTGGAGCATCTTCTGGCTATATGCCCAGGAGTGGTATAGCTGGGTCCTCTGGTAGTACTATGTCCAGTTCCTGGAGGAATTGCCAAGCTGATTTCCAGAGTGGTTGTACCAGCCTGCAATCCCACCAGCAAAGAAGGAGTGTTTATCTAGTGGATTATGTTGATGAATTTCTGTATATTGAACCATTCCTGCATCCCTGGGATGAAGCCTACTTGATCATGATGGATGATTGTTTTGATGTGTTCTTGGATTCTGTTTGCAAGAATTTTATTGAGTATTTTTGCATCAATATTCATAAGGGAAATTGGTCTGAAGTTTTCTTTATTAGGTCTTTGCGTGGTTTAGGCATTAGAGTAATTGTGGCTTCACAGAATAAATTGGGTAAAGTAGCTTCTGTTTCTATTTTGTGGAATAGTTTGAGGAGTATTGGTATTAGGTCTTCTTTGAAGATGTGATAAAACTCTGCACTAAACCCATCTGTTCCTGAGTTTTTTGGTTGGGAGATTTTTAATGACTGTTTATTTCGTTAGCAGATATGGGGCTGCTTAGATTGTTTATCTGATCTTGATTTAACTTTGGTACCTGATATCTGTCTAGAAAAATTCATCTAGGTTTTCCAGTTTTGTTGCGTATATATAGGCTTTTGTAATAGGATCTCATGATTTTTTTGGATTTCCTCGGTTTCTGTTGTTATGTCTGCCTTTTCATTTCTGATCTTGTTAATTAGGATATGTCTCTGTGCCCTCTAGTTAGTCTGACTAAGGTTTTGTCTATTTTGTTGATTCTCAAAGAACCAGCTCCTGGTTTGGTTGATTCTTTGTATAGTTCTTTTTGGTTCCATTTGGTTGATTTCAGCCCCGAGTTTGGTTATTTCCTTCCTTTGACTCCTCTAGGGTGAATTTGCTTCTTTTTGTTCTAGAGCTTTCAGATGTGCTGTGTATGCTCTCTCCAGTTTCTTTCTGGAGGCACTTAGAGCTATGAGTTTTCCTCTTAGGACTGCTTTCATTGTGTCCCACAAGTTTGGGTATGTTGTGGCTTCATTTTCATTAAACTCTAGAAAGTTTTTCATTTCTTTCTTTATTTCTTCCTTGACCAAGTTATCATTGAGTAGAGTGTTGTTAAGTTTCCACGTGTATGTGGGCTTTATATTGTTTATGTTGTTATTGAGGAGCAGCCTTAGTTCATGGTGATCTGATAGGATGCAAGGAATTATTTCAATCTTCTTGTATCTGTTGAGGCCTGATTTGTGACTGATTATGTGGTCAGTTTTGGAGAAGGTACCATAAGGTGCTGAGAAGAAGGTATATCCTTTTGTTTTAGGATAAAAAGTTCTATAGATATCTGTTAAATCCATCTGTTTAATAACTTCTGTTAGTCTCACTGTGTTTTTGTGTAGTTTCTGTTTCCATGATCTGTCCATTGCAGAGAGTAGGGTGTTGAAATCTCCCACTATTATTGTGTACTGTGTAATGTGTGCTTTGAGCTTTAGTAAAGTTTCTTTTATGAATGTAGATGCCCTTGCATTTGGAGCATAGAGGTTCAGAATTGAGAGTTCATCTTGGTAGCTCTTACCTTTGATGAGCATGAAGTGTCCCTCCTTATCTTTTTTGATCACTTTAGGTTGAAAGTTGATTATATTTGATATTAGAATATGACATCACCTCAGGCTCTTCTAGCTTTCGTAGTCTCTGGTGAAAAGTTTGGTATAATTCTGATAGCCTGCCTTTATATGTTACTTGATCTTTTTTGCTCACTGCTTTTAATATTCTTTTTTTGTTTTGTCTATTTGGTGTTTGACTATTATGTGGCTGGAGGGATATCTTTTCTGGTCCAAACTATTTAGATTTCTGTAGGCTTCTTGTATGTTCATAGGCAACTCTTTTTTTTTTTTTTCTTTTTTTTGGAGGGAAACAGTTTATTCTGGCTTATAGCTTCAGATCACAGTCTATCACTGAGGGAAATCAGGGCAAGAACTCACACAAGGCAGAACCTTAGAGGCAAGAGCTGATGCAGAGGCCACAGAGGAT
>NW_022196900.1:15057830-15062776 GCF_008632895.1 Mastomys coucha
AGTGGAGCAGTAAGGGTAGTGTGTAGTGCTTGGGGTGTGCATTGACATGCAGGCAGAACAGCCAGAGCTGTCTAATAGCCAAAGAGACAAAGTTATCTCCAAGGACTTCACACAAAGGAAATGAGCCTTCAGTGACATTGAGATTTCAAAGCAGGTTTCACAGTTGGGGTAGGAATGGGAACAAAAGTAGTTATACTATATTGATGCAGAGTACTCGTCTGACATAAATAAATAAACCCAAATGCTTTTTGACTGAAGCTCTCCAGACTGAAGGTCTCCCTCGAGGAGACCTGATAACTCAAGGTATGCTTTCAAATTTAGATTCATAAGATGCAGCATGCAAGTTGTTTTCTCGAAGACTATCTCCTTTGAGCTTTGCAAGTCTACTCTTAGATAAGTAGAGCATCAATTTGAACTTTCCTTTTACAGCATAAACTGGACCCAAAGGAAAACAATAGGACCTGGAGTTTCTTGTTCTTGATCCTACGCCTCCTCTCCATGTTTCCAGTGCTTTTAATTCAACTTTGTTTCCATTTCAATGGAAGGTGGCCATACTTTTTGGATTCTGAGAAGTAAATAGTCTCTGGGCTCTGGGCTCAATCAAGATCTCCGGTGAGGGTTTTTTTTTTCATCTTGTTTTTTGTTTGTTTTTTGACAAATACATTCCAGTGTCTGAATGACTAACTCATAAACAAAGAGTTGGAGGATAACCTGATGCTGAGTTAGGGATTTTCTTTCTGTCTGTAGGTCTAAGAGGAATTAACTTTCAGAGAGAGGTCTGCTTGTAAGGAACATCTTAATTCTCTTCTTTCTTAGACTTTCCCAGCATTCTCCTTCCCAGGCTGTAGTGTAATCAGAGCTAGAAATGTCAGTCACATAAACCTCCACCTTCTCTTGTATGGCCTTTCATGAGTTATCAGATTCAGCCCATGTCCTGACAACCTCTGGCTGCTCCCTCCTCTACTGTCCTAGTTCAGTATTCAGCATCTCACCTCCTTTACTCTTACTGCCTTCCCACTGGCCTCTCTGCCACCTGGCTCCCTGCCTCTAATCTACTTTCCACAATCCAGCCAAAGGGCTTTCTAAATGCAAATCTAGTCCTATTAAAGACTGACCCTATTTAAAAACCTCCAGTGCTTCCAATTGCTCTTGGGATTAGGTCCAAGCTCTTTAGAATGGCACACCAGGACCCTCTAAATTTGCACAAGGGATATAAAAATGAAAAATATGCATTTCAGCTTCAATGAGCTCATGGTTTGGTTAGAGAGGTCGATGCATATGTAAGTAATATAATGCAGTACTAAAATGTTCTAGGATTATGTGAAGATACAAACAATTAAAAGGCAAGATTGGAAATATCTGTCATCATGTAGGATGTCACACTCCTGGGAAAACCATGTTTATGAGTATATCTTTAAAGACATGTGGGGTGACTATGTAGTCATCTGCTCCCCACATTGGGAAGGAAAAGTTAAATTATGTCTGATAGTTCCTACCAATCAACATATGTATACCTTGTACAGTAAGTGCAATTTTAGAAGAAATAAAGGGCTTGTTGAGATGAGAATGATATACATTTTGCTTTAACATCTACTTAGGCACACTCCTGAATGCATAGGCTCCAATATCTAGTACTGGATCTCTTACAAGAAAGAATTAGTCTGATGAAGTAAGAAAAGTCCTCACATGGTTCCACTTTTGCCTCCCGCCTATGTAGCCCATAAGGTCCTAGACATGAAATTTTCATGTTTTAGGGCATTTAGCTGAATGTTTTCTGAGTTTTTAAATTTCAGCATATGCATATCATTGAAGTAAGTCAATATGCTTGGAGGTAAAATAAATCAGTTCATGTCTGTGCTCCAGTTCTTCAATGCATTGTGGTGACCTTCATAAACCCCTGCCCAGTGTATCTGCTAATAACTACAAAACATGTGCATGAGAAGCATAAATTTCTGCTTAGGAAGGGAAGCACCACACACAATGACATTTTACTCCCTGGTGAGAACCTTGCCACAAAAGTCATCTCTGATCCATTGTTTTTCACTGTCTAGTTCTTAGAACGCTAGTGCTGGGGGAAACTCCTATGACCAAATAAGCCTGGAAAGTTCTGCATGTTATAATCTCAAAGAATTATATTGCAAAGAAATCTTAGCAATGCCAGTAAATGAGGCATTGAATTTGTTTTCTTTCATTTAAGTATATTAACAAAATGTATCTACCTAAGGACTCATTCTGTGTTGCACCCACTAATGATCATGGGGAAAATTATGATATCTTCATTGATTGAACAAGCCTAATTTGGGGTTAAGCACTAGTAAGTACTTCTTGCACTGTGCCTCCATTATGTCTTTTCAACATTTGATTAGTAAAGTTTTTCCGTACTATAGAAAAATCAATAATAATGTACCATTGAAAGCCAGCATCTCTGCCCTCTCAGCTTGAGAATGATCATTTTGTGGTGTTCTGTTACGCAGTTATGGATTGTTTCTCCTCCTGCTAGATTGGTGAGCCATAATGAGAATTAATTTATTTTTATTTCACTAGAGCTTAGCAGACTAGCAGGTACATATGTCACTAACAACCAGAAATTCTCATACTTTTTCCCCACCATGTCATAGAGACTGAGCTTCCAGGCGAGTGAAAGATGAGGCTGGCATCCCACAGCCTTAAGTCTGAAAAGCATCAACTAGAATAAGTCACAGATGCTGAGATAGACCCTTGGTAGAGAGAGAGGAAACTGTAAATATCACCATTGTGAGATGGTAAGTGCCCCACCCCCACACCAACCCAAATCACTGCTCTCATCTCTGGACAGGGGATGCCTTTGAGATGAGACAGCTTTTGTCAGACCCAGGGAGCGCTCCTGGATGAAATGAACCCCAGAGCTGGTCTGCCAAGTCTTGCCCTGTGCTGGATTTTCTTTCTTCCCTTTGCAGGCTTCCTGATTTTGTGAGATTCTGCTGTCTCTTTCATTTCCCAAGACCTTTAGTTTCCACTCTGATTTTCATCAGCCACATCTTTCATTCCAGGAAACCCAACCCTATGACTATCCATTTTCTTCTTTCGGAATTGAAGATGGAAATGTGTTAAGATATGCCTTTGTTCCTTGATCCCTCCGTGTTTGTGGGTCTTAAGGAGGTAACAACCCTTCTTCTTTTCCTCTTTCTATATCTATAGCAACAAAATCAAAAGTAACAAAATCTTAAACATCCTCACATTTTGAATTTGCTTGACGTTCCCTCCCAATGAATGTTACCGTAATGCTTGCAGTGGTTTTCTGCTCTTGTCTTTTTCTGCTCTATTCTTTCCACGTCCCCTTTGATGTCTCCTCTCCTTGTAAGTTTAGAAGAAAAGGGGTAGGAGGTTATACCAAATCAAACAAGTGTGTTGAGCAAGGCTTCAGAAAGGCTTACACCTGCTGTTTGCTTTTTTTGAACATGTTCTGCCATCTCCTGTTTTCTAAAGACACCGAAGGTTTCTCGTGGCCCCTGAGGTTGCCACATTTGTTCCAAGATCTGCACTTTGCTTCTGAGCCATTCTGTTGCATTCATACCAAAACAGCTTTCTTATGCTTCTTGTCACAAGACTCGACACTTCATAGCTTCCTTCTATAAGTATGCCCATGCTTTCTGCCAACTTTTCTACAAGGTGTCTAAGTCCTTTTCTTGTTGAATTGCAGTAGTTCATTGTGTGTGTGTATGTGTGTGTGTGTGTGTGTGTGTCTCTGTGTGTATGTATCCCTCAGGTGTTTGCCTTTTAATTTAGTTATTATTTCACTTTTTTTCCTTTTTTTAAAAATAGATTTTTTTTCTCTAATACTATATCCTCATTCCAATTTCCCCTCCCTCTACTCCTACAAGCTCCTTCTAACCTCCCTTCCCATCTGGATTCACTCTCTTTCTGTCTCCCACTAAAAAACAAACAAGTTTCTAAGAGGTAATAATACAATAAAATAAAATATAATAAGATATAACAAAATTAATACACCGGAATTGGATAAAGCAAACAGAAGGAAAGAACTCAAGAGAAAGCACAAGAGTCAGATACCCATGCATATGCACACTCAAAAATCCTGTAAAAGCCCGAAACTGGAAGCCATCATATCTATGCAGGGACCTGACACAGGTTCATGACAGCCTTTTGCTTGGTTTCCTAGTCTCTGAGAGTTCATAAGAGCATTGGTCATGTTGACTTAGAGGGCCTTACACTCTTGGTGCCCTCCATCTCCCCTGGCTCATATACTCTTTCTGCCCCCTCTTCTGTAGTGTTCTTTGAGCCCAGAATGGCAGAAGTTTTTTTTTTAAGTTTTATTGTATTATAATGAGAAAAGTTACATGATTTCAATTTATCTAAATTTGTTAACATTTAAAAACATATTTTAAGTAAATAGAATTAAATCACATTATTGTTATCCTTTTGTACCCCAACTCCTCTCAGAGACCCCCTTCAATACCTACAATATCTTTTTTTATATTCTTTAAAATTTATAAAATATCATAACAATAAAAATGAGTATTATAAAAGTTGTTTGATATAAAACAGCAATTATTTAACAGTCTTATGTAGATGCTTGTCTATGACAATACTGAAAATACAAACGTTTTTCTCAATATAAATTTAAATAACTCCAAATGTATTAACTGTATATTTCAAAATAATACATCACTACTAATATTTTCTTAAATGAACATAAATATATAAAGTGTGTTTGTTTGTTTTATATTTAGTAGAGGTTAAAATCTTGGCTCTTACTGTGGTAACTTGATACAAGAGTTACAAACATCAAGCAAAGCATTCAGTCTTACTCTTTGTTGTTCTTTTACAAAACGCCTCCCAATTTAATTGTCTACATTTCTTTGGGGTATATAAATATTTTATAATATGTAAGCTGTTCTGAAAACCATAGTATACTGTAAAAACATGAAATAAACAATACTACTAATAGA